>NC_058133.1:96873786-96925527 GCF_016433145.1 Gracilinanus agilis | reverse complement strand
GGAAGGAAGGAAGGAAGGAAGGAAGGAAGGAAGGAAGGAAGGAAGGAAGGATAGGTACTTATTAAGTGTGTGGATTTAATATAAAATGTGTCTTGTTTGGTAGCTGGTAGAAGTTCCTGTTTGATGGGTAATGTGTCTGGAAATCAGGACTCAGGATATGGACAGAGGTTCTAGTTTATCCAATCAGTCTCCTTGAAGAAGTGATGAATACTGGCTTTGTAAGCAAGTGAGGGGAAGCGGGAGCTCTCTCTTCCTGAATGCAATCATGGTCTGTCTACATTCTCTGAACGTTTAATGCTCTGCTTGAGGCATGGCTGGGAGCAGGAGCTGGAGAAATGTGGAAGCAATTTTTAGTTAGGGTGACCTGGTGATGGGTGATCTTTCTCTCTTTCAATATCTCTCTCTCACTAATAAATAATTATAAATTAATATACAACCTCAAGAGAATGTTATTGGTGTATAAATACTTACCATGAGTCAAGTACACTACTAAGTTCTAAGGTTACAAATCTTAAATAAAATGTTCATTTCTGGCCACCTCCATTTTGGTGAGAACACTGATAAGCTCTAGGAATCCCAGAAGAAGGCAATATGGAAGGGAAAAGTCCTGAGTCTGTGTTATGAGGATTTTTCTCCCTGCCTTAAATCTCTCACCCACTCCACAAGGCTGTCAAATTGATTTTTCTCCAATCAAGTCTGACCATATAATTCTCCTACAAAATAAAATGTGATGACTCCTACAACCTTAGCAATAAAATATAAACTTTTCTATTTGTCATCTAAAGCTTTTCTTAGGCTATATCCTTCATACTCTTGTCAGTCTTCATATATTCTATTGCCTCAGGAAAACTGCTCTTGCTTTTCACATTCCAAATTCTTTCTGCCTTTGCACTGCCTTCTTCTCTCCTCTGAATGTACATCCTTCTCATCTCTTCTTATTTGAATCCTATGTTTCCTTCAACACTTAGGTCATGTCAATTTCTTCAGATGGTCTTTCCTGATCTCTTTAGCTTCTATCTACTCCAGTCCTTCAAAAAATTATACACTGATAATTATTCAAAAATAGAAGAAATGCTTCAAAGAGTAGTGAGTCTATCAAGCAAAAGCTTGTCTGGGCCAGAAAGCAGGAGAAGGAAAGTCTTTTCAGGTACAAGTTGGCCCAGATGGTACTTGATTTCCCTTCTAATTCTGAAATTCTTTTATTCTTTGATTGTGGTCTCTATAGCTTTCCTTAATTTATTATCTCTATTTCCTCTAACATGGAGGCTTGGGAACTGACTGTATAACATTAAAAAGAATAAAATAAAACTTTATGTAGGTTGTCTTCCAACAGAGAACAGTATGTAGAAACTTTGGGATTAAAATAAAACCTTGAAATATAAAGAAAAATATGGCATTTTAGGTCATAGGAAGAATGTCTTTAGGGAAGAAAGATGAAATGCATTTTTGCTTTTCATCTTCTTCTTAAAAGAACATAACAGAGTAAAATTCTATAGTGTATCCATTATTTTATAATATTCATACAATTATATAATTTTTGATGAAGCACTCACCTTTTATTCTGGAATGATGACTTGGTCAAATTGCTTCACTTGGTTTAGATGCGACACAATTATGTACTTATTATTTGGCTAGGATGGTGAAAATAATTTAAAATGGAGGAGTTAGGGTTGTGGGTTCAGGTTATTAATAGAACTTTATTTTTCTGCTGGAAAAAAAATCTTCCAACACTCCTCCAAAGTCAACAGATTGGGAAAGCCAACCCAAGTCTAAAACCATCCTAATACTGTTCTAGGACACAAACCTGGAATAAGGAAATCTCATTTTCTTAATTAAAATCTGGCCTCAGATAATTACTAGCTACATGACATTGGGCAAGTCACTTAGCCCTGTTTGCCATGGTTTCCTCATTGGTAAAATTATTTGGAGAAGGAAATAACAAACTAATCCAATATCTTTGCCAAAAACCACAAAAGGGAGTCATGAAGAATAACAGACGACTGAAAAACCACTGACTAGCAGTTTGACCCCCCAAAAAATCCTTTTACTTGCTCTACATTTGACAAAGGTCCAAAGCTCTGCTTGAAGATGTCCTCTATGAGGAAACACAGTATCTTCTTTGGTAGGCTTTTCCAGTTTTGAATAGCTCTAATTATAGGACATTTCTCTTTATATCAAACCTCTTTGCAACTCTTATCCATTATTTCAAATGCTGAGATCTGGTGTGAAACAAAACAAGTCTAATCCTTCCACATGATACCCCTTTGAATATTCAAAGACAACTTTCATGTAGATTCATTATAAAATTTTGACAAATGTAGCTGAAATAAAAAGCCATAAAGAAGCCAACAACATACTGCTTCAGTCCAGAAAAGAAAGAAGACAGAGATGAATGAACAGATAGAAGGAAAGAAAAATGACATGATAAGGGATGAAGGAATATGACTTCACAATGTTCTGATGCTGTGGAACAGCCAGGTTGAGTTGTGGGGGTGTATGACAAGGTGTTACAGAAGTGAGAAAACGTTGCACATTGACTATGGCAACAGTGTATCCCATTTAAAAGGGAAAGGAGATAGTTTAAAAGAAACAATATCTTGAAAAAACATGTGGTAACCAGGAGAATTTATAGAAGAATAAATACAAATATACGGTTGTGAATAGGCCTGAACAAATAAGAGGCATTTGGAAAAGGGAAAAATGTGTTTCCAAGAAATGTGGCCATTCAATTTAATACTAATTTTGAATGAGCAAAAGAATATCTAGAAGAAAGTAACCAGGAAGCAGAACTTGATGTAAGGAGGCATGTTTATAAAGAACAGGAATAGCTCATTAGGACTGAAAACTTATCAGAAACAATAAAACCAGATGGGTATAAAGTAGGATCAATGTGAGATTTCATTGCTGTTGCTTCTTCATTTTCAAAAAGGACCAATGACATCAGAGGGTAATGACTTGCCTGTGAATTTGATTCAAGAGAGAATTGTACCATATCATATGCTTCACCCTCTCTTCCAGAGTTACTGAAGTTGCAAGACAAAAGTCTGGGCAACTGGTGATGGCCCGGGATGCAGTGGATGACCTGGAATTTTGTGAAGAATAGCAAGAGACTCCATTAGGCTAGGGAAACATCTCAAAGACAGCTAGTAGAAATCTTTTGGAGGCACCTGAAATTTAGGAAAGTGTTTCTTTTAACCCAGTTTTAAGTTAAGAAAGTAAGAACTGAAAGAAGATTTTTAAATCTGAAGATTAAGACAGTAATAATGATTGGGAATTTTCTATTTGCATTATAGTCAAGGTGGAAGATATAAAGAAATACAAATTATAGTTTCTATTTTCAAGGATTTTTTAAAATGCAGATAAAACATAAATATTTGTGATAAATAATAATAGTCTATTTCAATAAAAGTCCTAAATAATAACAGAAGAGGTGACTCAGTAGAATACATTGAATTGATAAATAATTTGCATAGGGGCAGCTGGGTAGCTCAGTGGAGTGAGAGCCGGGCCTAGAGACGGGAGGTCCTAGGTTCAAAGCCGGCCTCAGCCACTTCCCAGCTGTGTGACCCTGGGCAAGTCACTTGACCCCCATTGCCCACCCTTACCACTCTTCCACCTATGAGACAATACACCGAAGTACAAGGGTTTAAAAAAAATAATTTGCATAGATAATAATTATATAGTTAATAGGAAAATAGAGATGACTATAGTATGGTCCACTCAGAGGTTTACTTTTACTTGGCTCTTAAAGAATTAGTAGCAAATGCATAGGAGACACAAAGGGCTTCCCTGTAGGCTATAGCTGTATGAGTGCAGTTGGAGAAGTGAGACACTCAAATTACATACTGAAGACATTAAATAAAAATATTTTTCTATAGCAAGATGTTCAGCAAGTAGTTGGAGATATGCCTACAAATACAGGTTGGGGACAAATTGTCTAGCTTTGACGGTAAAGTTGAGTAGTTTGGACTTTATCCTAAAAGCTGAGGACCATAAAAGGCTTTTTAGCAGAAGGACATGTTTTAGGATTTTAGGCTTGATGTCAGGAAAAGCTTCCTAACAATTAGAACTATCCCAGAATGGATGTCTTTGATGTAGTGGGTTCCCCTCTCATAAGAGGTTTTTGTGATAGAGATTTTCGCCCCTCTCATAATTCTGAAATACTAAAAATTCTGTGGTTTGGAAAAGGAAGGACTAGAAGCAAAGATTGGCAGGTAGCATGGTGTAGTGAGTTCTGGGTTTGTCATCAGGAAAACCTTAGTTGAAATCTGGCCTCAGCTCAGACACTTAACTAGCTGTGTGATCCCTGGGCAAAGAAATAATTTTACTTCTCTACTCTTCAGCATCTTCATCTATAAAATGGGGATAATAATATTGCCTAACACAAGGCTGTTGTAAATATCAAATGAGATAATGCATATAAAGTACTTTGCAAATCTTCAAGCACCATATAAATGTTAACTTTTTAAAATCAGAGAGAACAGTTAGATGGTGACCCTGTAGCTAGGGACAAGATGATTAAAGGACTTTCCTCATAAAGGAAATACTAAATAGGTGCTTTAACAGAAGTTTAATTTTTTAAAGGAACTAAGAATAAAGATGAACATGATAGACTGAAACTCAGAGAAAGGGTTCTAAGACTTCTAAAATAAAATGTTTCCACTGAAATAGTTGTCTAAATTACTTTAAATTAGATTGTATGAGTCCATGAAAATGTAGGAAATTGGTAATAATTTCCTAGATAAGAGCATGGTTTAGTGTCTACAGAGCTGACCTCAAAGTCAAGAAGCCTTTGTTAACAGTCCCTCCTATGACAAATACTCACTGTGACCTTGAGCAAGTCACAAAATCTCTCCATCTTCCAGTTAACTCTTTAGAACTATACTGACAACTGTAGGTCACTTTCCAGTGTATGTGGGTATAAGAAGTTTCTTCACTGAGCATTCTGATGCCAAATAAAATCACAAGTCTGGAAAAAAATTCTGGTGGGCACTGATACAAAAATATTAATTTTATCTCACTCTTTTGATTTATAGGACCCTCCTCTCTTCCCATACATTATTCTCCAGAGTATCTAGTATACTGGGGGTTATTCATAAGCTTAAAAATGAAGAAAATTATAGCATTTAGATATAAGGTGACATCTTTTGGGCTCAAAGAGATGTTTGTAATAGCTAACAGACTCACACTCCAATATTAGAAAATCAGATTTTTGAGGACAGAAATGCTTTCATTATTATATTTGCATTTAGTCATTCAGTTATATTTGACTCTTCTTGACCCCGTGGACCATAGCATACCAGGTCCTTCTATCATCTACTAACTCTCAAAGTCTGTTCACATTCATATTTGTTGTTTGCATGACACTCTCCAACCATCTCACCTTCTGCTGTCCTCTCTTACTTTTTCCTTCAATTGTTTCCAACATCAGAGTCTTTTCTAATGAGTCCTGTCTTTTCATAATGTAGCCAGCATATTTTTGCTTCAGTTTCCAGTAGTCTGAATTAATTTCTTCAAGTATTGATCAATTCAATTTCCTTGCTATCCAAGGGATTCTCAAAAGTTGCTAGAATTTAGAATAATGCCTGGGACAAAGCAAACATTTAATTTATAATTGTTGATTAATTAATTGATGCTCACTTATTTTGTAAAAGGATAATCACTATCAACTAGCTTGTAAATTTTGTGAGGACAAGGACCTCCAGATACACTTCTTTGGTTCTCTACTATTTAACCTCTACTCCCACTCACCTAGCATGTAGTATACATATAGCAGGTATATGACCCGTCATTTGTTGAATATCATGAATAACCTTTCTAATAATGATGATAGTTTTGTGGTGTCCAGCTCTACTCTCTGCCCTAATTCTTTTAGGAACAAAGATACTAAATTTGTCAAGACCAAGTTATACAGTATATGCCTATGAAATGAAGCAAAATTAATTGGTCTATATGAGAGTTAAGGCTCTGATCTTGATCTAATTGTTACTTTACAGATTTGTTAGTGTAAGAATTTAAATTTAGGTTTTTATGCTAATATGAACATTCTAAAGTAATATTGTGGTTGCCAATTTTAAAAATTAACTCTTAAGTCACAAGTCTGTGAGCCACTCTTAATAATTTAGTTTAATAGAGATATAGTAAAAGAGAGAAATGTAGGAAGGAAGTAGAAAATATTGCCTAGGTAGATAGCCTATAACTTGGTCTGAAGAAGTCCAGCTCACCACCCAGCAAGGGCTCCCTCAAGTCCCAATCTTTACATGGAGTTGTGGTAGTCTCTTAAGTCAGTAGTCCTGGTGGTGTCTTTAGCAGGGGTTCCAACAATGCAGCCTCCTCCAAAACCAAGGCAGGAATCTCTGGAACCAATCTATCCAGAAGCCAAGAAAGGAAGGCCAGCTACTCACCCAGCAAGCCAATGCATGATTCAGGAAAAAAGTCTCCTCCAGTCTGGCTCACCAATGCAGAGAGACTCCAAAGGCGAACTTCAAAGGAGAAGTTCAAAGGAGAAGTCCCTTGGGTAGGAAGTTTAGGACTTTTTATAGTTATTTTTACACATCACTTCCTGTCCCTTGCCCACTTTATGGGAACCAATTGCAGTCTTTCAATTTGCCTAGCACTGCCCAGGGGCAGGGCAGTGGCCTCTGGAGTTGTCACTTACTCTAGCAAGTGACTAGTGAACTCTCATACTTAGTGACTAGTAGGGTACTAAGTAGGGGGACTTAAGTTTTGATTGATTAACTTAAAAGTTGCTGATTGATAAAGAGAGTTTGATTCACTCTTTGCATTAGTCAATTTCTGGGAAAAACAGTGCAGTCTTACTTAACATATGAGATTTGTTGAAAAGAATACTTTTTGCTGTAGAGTCTTTAATGTCATAAGGAGATTCAGTGTATGTGCACCACACAGTAAAACTTGTTGATTTTCCCAGTGGTTTAACAATATTAGTTTTATAGGAAAAGGAAACAAAGAAGGCAAGTTGAATGGGGGAAACAAAGTTCTATTTAAAGATATATGCACCGCTTTTTGGTCAAAAAATGAAAACTAAGGCTCTGAAATCTTGTTTATTATATTCCTGGTTTTCCATGTACCATTTATGGTTACATATATCCTTCCATTGATATTTGAGAAGGAGGTGGTGAGTTTTTCTTTTATTTAATATTGATTTGGCCATCTTATTCACTTAAAAAAATGTCCAGATTGGGTGATTGCCACATCCTTATTTGCTACAGCCATAAAGAGTACTTGGAACCTAGTGGGAAATGTGCATTACTCATTTAGCTGTAGAACACATATTCAGCATGCTGTAATTGAACTCAATATGGCACAAAGATTTTTTTTAATTTGCTTCTGAATATAAGTCAAGATGCTTGTTTTAATTTTAAATTCCTACATGATCTGGATTCCAACTTAAAAAAATATAAGGTATTTCTTCTGAATATCTTTTTTAAAAATTTCTTTAAGATTCCAGAAAGACCTTTGGATAGGCAACTTTTTTTATCATTCCATAAATGTATAAACTTTTCTTTAGTTTTGAATTCTAACAATTTGTTTTATATTCTTTAAAAAAGTAAGTGTAAAAACAGCTGGGTGATATTTCAAAAATGTTACTTAACTCATTGCTAAGAGTCAAAAATAGGTGTAGATGAGTTAATAGTAAGAAAATACATTTCTAAAAAATGTGAATGCCTAAACATAAGAAAATTTTAATAAGGAAGGGAAATATGTTATATATGTTATATTTATGATATATACATATATATATATAAATTTGTAGCAACTTCATATTGATACTTGTCATTTGTTTCAATTGATAGAAGGAGAATGACTTCTCAAACTTACCAGTTGATTCTGTAATTTTTCCTCTCTTATTCTTGCTTTACCAACCCTTAAAGTTTATTTTAAATTTATGAAATACTTTTGGCATCCATTACCTGAAGGCCATATATGTTACGTTTTTCCCCCTCCCCTGGAGTTCTTCAGTACTCTTAAGGGGAGTTGGGAGCTATATAGTCTTTCTTCCATTAGCTCAAGTCATTAATGACTGTATTTCCCCAATAATGACTTGTATTCCACTTACACTTAGTCACTTAAAAGACAGAGTAGTTTTTACAAGGACAATACTTATTTCTAAAGTATAATAAAAATGAATATAAAAACAATCCTCCCCCAACAAGAAACATATGGAATCACAATTTCCACTAGTATGACTTAAATCTTAGAGAAGGGAAAGGGTTCACAGCTTAATTTATTTGTTATATAGTATGGTTCCACCAAGTTCCAATTCCAAAGTCCTTCTTGGACTCAAGTCCTAGGCACTTTATCTTCTCAGCATTTTCCTGCCAAGCTAGAAGTACCATAAAGGCTAGAATCCTACCTCTGGGGTTGCCAGTCTAAGTTAGGCGACTCTGTATGTAGCTTTTTCTTAGAAAGTAAAAAGGACAAATGAACAGATTCACAACCTAGGATTCGTCATTCATTTTTCATTCACTCTTTCTCTCCACCATATCCAAACACTTGTAAATTCATATTTATTCTACCTTTGTAATATCACATATATGTAATAATTTATTATATAGCAATTATATATACTATTTCATCATATGGTAATTATGTGTATAATGTATAAAAATATATATGTATATAATTGATAGTCTTAAATTATAAATCTGACCACATCACTCTCAATTCAATCAACTTCAATGCTTCTCTATTGATTCTAAGATTAAATATAAAAATCCTCTCTTTGGCTTTCAAAACTTCCTATAATCTGTACCATTATTTGTTCCTATGCCTCTTATTACCACATAATCTGTAATACAGTAACACTGTTATCCAAGACCCTCTATCTCCTGGGTGCGCATTTTTACTGGCTCTCTCATGCCTAAAACTTTGTCCCTCCTCATCTCTACATTCTAGCTTTCTTGGCTTCCTCCAAGTCTCAGCTAAAATTCTTTCTTCTAAAAGAAACCTATTCCAGTCCTCTTTAATCTTAATACTTTTCCTCTGGGATTATTTCCAATTTACCCTGCATATCTTGTTTGTACAGTTATTTGCATGATACATACCCCATTAGACTATGAGCTCCTTAACAGTAGAGACTGGAGGCAGCTGGGTGGCTCAGTGAATTGAGAGTCAGGCCCAGATATGGGAGGTCATGGGTTCAAACCTGGCCTCAGATACTTCCTAGTTGTATGACCCTGGGCAAGTCACTTAACCCCCATTGCCTAGCCCTTTCTACTCTTCTGCCTTGGAACCAATACACAGTATTGATTTCAAGACAGAAGGTAAGGGTTAAAAAAAATCAGAGACTACTTTTTTGGTTTTTTTATCTTTATTTTATTCCTAGAATTTATCACGAAGCCTGGTTCATAGTAGGCACCTACTAAATTCTTATTGCATGACTGCTTACCATGAACATTAGTAGAGCCTTAGCCAGCAAATTTAGGTGAATGCTTTCATTGACTTTTCTTTTCTTCTGCAGGGTAAGAGTCAATAAGAATGTTCCCTGAATGTGTACTAAGCAATACTTTTATGCATAGCTATGTAGGTTTAAATATCTTTCATTCTTTCCCAAATCAACAGCTCTTTCTACAATAGTAGACTGAGTCAGATTAACAAATACTAGCTAAATTTGGAACTTGTATACAAAATGCAGTAAAATAATGCTTCCCTTTTGACCCGAAAATTTGATTCCTGAGTCTATATCCCAAATGGATTAAAGGAAAAGGACCTATGTAGACCCAAATATTTTAGCACCTTTTTTGTGGTAGCAAAGAATTGGAAACAGGAAATATAGTCTATGGAATTATAAGTATCATTAGCACTTGCACATTACATAGTAGCTAGGCACTTAAGAAATAGTTATTGGATCATAGATTTAGAGCTAGAAGGTTATTCAGGGGAACCCTAGTATAACCTCTTCAACTGACATATATAAACCTTGACTCAAAGGGCTAATTGCATAGGTAGGTAATTGGCTCATTGGATAGAGAGATGGACCTGGAGTTAGGAAGACCTTAGTTCAAATTCAGCCTCAGACTCTCTGCTTCAGACTCTCTGCTTCACCCTGGACACTATTTGCCCTAATCCACTAGAGAAGGAAATGGCAAATCATTCCAGTATCTTTGCAAAGAAAACTCTATTGATAGTATGGGTAATGGGGTCAAGAAGAATCAGAGATGACTGAATAATAAATTGTCACTGGTGTACATTAATTCCTAGGGGTGGACTTGGTGATATCAAGAGACAAGAGAGGTCCTGGTTTTCTGACTTCTTGCTATGACAGAGCAGAAATGTAGTTCTAAAGACATTCTTTCTTTCCCTTTAAGTTAAAAAGAGGTTGGGACTTTGCATTTTTTTCTCTCAAATAGGAAAGTCAAATTAAAAATGTTTGTTATCACCAGTTCCACCCACTCACTTAGAGATGGGACACCAAAGCAATCAGTATTCACCAGTGGGATAGTCTTCATGTAAGCAGCCCTTTGATTCAAGGGTTTTCAAATTAGGGTTACACAATGAAGAAAATGAGATCCAACAAGGTTAATTGACTTGTCCAAGGTCTCATAGGCAGTGTTAGAGGTAGATTTGTTGATTTTTCTTTAGAATATATAGTGCTTAATTGTCACAATGAGACCTTCATTTTCAGCAAAAAATGCTTGCAATAAGAAGGGAGATTGAGAGAAGATGGCAGAATAGGGCATAGAACTTCCTCTCCCTGAATATCCTCAGAATCAATGCTAAAAGTGCCCAAAATAGATGAGTCAGGAGTGAAGCTGAGCAACCAAGAACAACAAGAGAGGAAGGTCCTGACTTTCCAGGCCTCATTCTCACCAGATAACAGAAATACCCCAGAGCAAATATCATAGAATCAATAAGCAGCAAACTCTGGGGGCAGGACCAACAGCTTCATCTTATCTGATGAACCTGGGAGCTGCATCCCAATGGCAGATACTTGCAGAGTAAATAAGCAAAAAGCCTTGGGAGCAGCTGTACTGCCTGTAGTCTCAACTCCCACAGTTTGGAGTTGACCACTCACCCTGGAGGAAACACCAGAGTATGAACAAACATCAATACTTGAGGGCTGGACCTGCAGCCTTACCTTGTCTGTT
Source organism: Gracilinanus agilis (assembly GCF_016433145.1). NCBI lineage: Eukaryota > Metazoa > Chordata > Mammalia > Didelphimorphia > Didelphidae > Gracilinanus > Gracilinanus agilis. The sequence continues at coordinate 96,914,419 of NC_058133.1, read as the reverse complement.
AAACCTGGAACTTTACATTCCAATGGCAGATACTGGTGGAGTCAATAGGCAACAAACCCTAGGAGTGGCTGTGTAGGCTGAAGCCTTTGCCCCAGAAATTCCTGCTGACCCACAATAGGAGGTTGACCACTGTCCAGGAAATGGCTTTGGGGGCCCATATACACAGGCCAGACACCTGCTTTGTCCCAGGCTGCAGTATCAGGAGAAAAAGTAAGGAGGATGTATATACTGATGAGTGTGGTAGCTGAGGATCTGGGCCTCTGTCAGCTGTGGTCAATCCAGGAGAGTGGACTCCCTGGCTTCCACGACAGAAGGAAGTTGAGCTATCTACTTGTAGCAGTATAACTGCCAAGGGACTCTGATTGAAGTACCTCAGGTCAATCACAGACTGGGGCTTAAGCAGGGGACCAGGTAGTATACATGTCTCTGAATTATATAAATGGAAGAACTAAAGTGGGCCTAGGAAATAGCTAACACAAAAAAATCCTGAAATGTGAGGCATCATCTTTCACACCCTTAGAATCCTAGTATTCTAGCATAAAGCTAATAATCAAGCCTATTGGCCTAGCCACTAAAATTAAAAGAGAGAAGGGGGGGAAGAGAGAGAGAGAGAGAGAGAGAGAGAGAGAGAGAGAGAGAGAGAGAGAGAGAGAGAGAGCAAAGGAGAAAGAACTCAACTATTGATAGCTGTTATGGAGACAGAGAAGACCTGGGTTCAGATTCAAAGAACAATGAAGTAAAAACACCTACTTCCAAAACACCAAAGAATCATGTTAAATGGTCTTAATCTCAAAAAAAAAGCCTTTAGAAGAGCTTAAAAAGTCTTTAAAAACAAAATGATAGACTTTGATGAAAAATTAGGAAAAAACATAAAAGCAATGCAAGAAAAGTGAAGAAAATTATGAAAGATAACCCAAATGGAAAAGGAAATCTAGAAACTAATGGAATGAAATAATTTATTAAGAGCTAGATTGGACAAGGGGAAGTTATTGACTTTCTAAGGCAACAATAAACAGCATAACAAAATAAAAGAAGAGAATATGAAGCATCTTATTGCAAAAACAATAGACCTAGAAAATAGATCAAGGAAAGACAATGTAAGAATTGCCAGAATCCCAGAAAGTTATGATAAAAAAAAGAATGTAGACATCATATTTTAAGAAACCATCAAGGAATACTACTTAGAAATTCTAGAATTAGAGGCTAAAATAGAAATTAAAAGAATTCACTGATCACCACCTCAAAGAGACCACAAGATGAAAATGCATAAGAGCATCATTGTTAATCTCTGTAGTTCCCCATTTAAGGAAAAATAATATAATCAGAAAGGGGGGAAATCTAAATACTGCAGAGCTAAAATAAGAATAATGGAAAACTTAGTAATTTTAACATTAAATGAAAGTCAGACAACATAATATTTTGAAGAGCAAAGAAACTGGGTTAAAAACAAGAATAACCTGGGAAAGCTGAGTATAATTACACAAGGAAAAATGAATATTTAATTAACTAAAGGAATTTCAATTATTCTTGGAGAAAAACCCAGAAGTCAATAGAATATTTGATCTATAAGAAATGTAAGAAGGTAAATACAAAAGATCAATTATAAGGAATCCAAAAGTCAAATTGTTTATTGTTTATATGTAAAAAACCATCATATAATGAGGGGGGAGTTTGAAAAAGCATATATAGATAGGATAGAAAGCTTGGGGTTGAGTTGAATATAAATGGAATGAGCTAAGTTAATAATAAGGTGGAGCAGGAAGAGGTAAAATGGAAAAATTATCTCATATAAAAGAGGAATGAGTGGAAAAATCATTACAGAGAAGGGGAGGAGGGAATGGAGGACTGGTAGCACTAGAACCTAACTCTCATCATATCTAGGTTAAAGAGGGAACAATAACACAACTAGAAAGTTAAAAGTCTTTTTTATCATAAAGAATAAAAGGGGATAGGATAAGTGAGAGACTAAAAGTCCCCTTAGGGAACTAAGGGATTAAGAGAAGGGAAAGTAGATTAAGAAAAAAGAGTAAGAAAAAGAAGGGATACCTAGAAGGGAGTACATATGAATAATTAGTGGGTAAGGTGAGGGGACAAAGGATAAACTCTAAGAATAAGATTTTTAGAATTATATTCATATCCAGAAATAGGTTGAGGTTGGGGAGATAAGAAAGAGAATTTTGGAAAGGTGGATGGAATAAAAACTAAAAGATAAGGAAGAAGGGGCAAAGGATGGATATTTAGAAGGGTGAGCTAACTTAGAACTAGAAGGACAAGGGGAGAGGATAAGGGAAGGATTCTAAAAAGGGATATGAATTGGAGAGGTAGTGGACAAAAGAAATTTGATATCTGTGGAGGAATATTGCAAAAAGAGAGGAAGAGAAGTAAAACAGTGAGGAAAAACAGAATGGAATGAACCACATAACAAGTAATTGACTTTGAATGTGAATGGGATCAATTCACCCATAAAACAAAAATAACAAATTTTATAGATCAAAAACCCCAATCTGACAATATGTTGTTAATAAGAAACACACTTTTAAATGAGGCATATGTAGAGTAAAAATAAAGGGCTAGAGCAAAATGTACTATAACTCAACTATTACAAGGAAAGTAGGGATAACAATCAGGATTTCTGACAAAGTGAAATCTAAGATAGATATAATGAAAAAAGACAAACAGGGGCACTATATTATGTTAAAACGGTGCCATAGATAACAAAACATTATCAATATTTAACCTATATGCACCAAAAGTTATAGCATCCAAATTTTTAAAATAAAAACTAAATGAGTTACAGATAATGAAACAATAAGAGTGGAGAGGGGGATTTCAATTTTCTCCTTATAGAACTAGAAGAATCTAACTAAAAAATAAGAAAGAAGTCAAGAAGATGAATAGAATCTTAGACAAATAAAATGTTAGATATCTGGAGAAATTGAATGTAAACAGAAAGGAATATACCTTTTTTCTTCAGAATATATGGAATTTTACAAATATTGACCATAGGTTAGGGCATGAAAACATTCTAGTTAAATGTTAGTATTAAATACATCCTTTTCAGACCTTGTAAGGAGTAAAAAGGGGTTTTGATTGGGTAAATATTAAAAGGTTGGTCACCAGGGGATTGAAAAATTATCAGTCTTCAATTAAAGAATAACCTCAAGTTAAACTGCCTTTTATGGAAATTTGTTTACAAATGAGAAGAGGAAGTAGAAATAAGGAAATAAGAGAGAGGATGAAATAGGATAAGTAATCTAACACTTATTTAATGAGGTTGCCGTTTCTGTAGCAAGTGAGATTTTTTACGGGGTGAGGTTGCTAGCCCCACGCCCAACCCTCCTCCTTTTTCAGCCGGGCTTGGCAGAGTTCAAGAAGAAGAAGACTGAGGTGATCACAGTCAACAGCAGAAAGGACCTGCCAATCCAACTACAGGGAGAAAACATCAAGGAGACGGACCACTTCATCTATTTGGGTAGCATAGTCAGTAAGGACGGCGGGGCAGATGAGGACATCAGAAGCTGAATCAACAAAGCCAGACATGCATTTAACACCTTGCGGTCTGTCTGGACCTCCAGAGCACTGTCCCTCGTCACTAAGCTCCGAATCTTCAACACCAACATAAAGGCGGTCCTCCTATATGGATCAGAAAGCTGGAGAGTGATGAGCGCTAACACCAATAAACTCCAGGTCTTTGTTAACAGATGCCTACGTCACATCTTGAACATCAGATGGCCAGAAAAGATTTCCAATTCCAGACTCTGGGAAAGAACAATTCAGTATCCCATCAGTCAGGACGTAAAGAAACGAAAGTGGAGATGGATAGGACATACACTATGAAAACTGGAGGACAACGTTGTCAGACAAGCACTAAGCTGGAATCCAGCAGGGAGGAGGAAAGTTGGAAGGCCAAAACAGACCTGGCGAAGATCTGCTGAAAACGAAACAAAAGACGTTGGAATGACATGGGCCCAGCTGGGGGAAGTTGCCCAGAACAGAGTCGTTGGTGTGAGATGGTTGCGGCCCTATGCTCCTCTGGGAGCTAACAGGAATAACAACACAATTTAACACTTATAGGTAATTTGCTCTGATCCCCTAGTTCAATCCAGGTAGATCTAATTAACCCTCAGCTGAGGGAAATCCAGCCTTGATCCTAAGGCTGGAAAGCCAGAGGCCCAAAGGGCCTCAAAGGGGAACAAAGTAAAAGCTTTAGCCACAGAGTCTCTATTAAAAGGAAATTCCTTAAGAAAAGTTCAGGAAGATTCAGTCTTAACACTCACCAGGTGCAATAGTCTCACCAGCTCCAGACCTCCTCCAAGTCCAGGCATGAACCAGAAGAGCTCCTTCTGGCCCCGTTCCAGAACCAGAAGAGCTGGCCCAGCTCACTGAGGTCTCTTTATCAAAGGAGCCTTTTTTGCATCACTTCCTGTGCCCAATCACAACAGATGCTTTTCTAAGGACTGCCCAGGAGGCAAAAATTAATTGGAGAATAACTTAAGGAATGATTGGGTTAAAGAACAAATCTTAGAAACGATACATAATATCATTAAAGAAAAGAATAATGAGACAACATATCAAAACTTATGGGATACAATAAAAGCAGTAATTAGAGGGAAATGTATATCTCTGAATTCTTATATTAATAAAACAGAGAAAGAAAAGATAAATGAATTGGGAATGCAATTTTAAAAATTTGAAAAGAACAAATTTTAATTCCCCAACTAAAAGCCAAATTAGAAATCATAAAAATTAAACACTAGAACAATAAAATTGAATGCAAAAAATTCATTGAATTAATAAATGAATCTACGAGTTGGTTTTATGAAAAAAACTCAGCAAAAGAAATAAACCATTAGTTAATATCATAAAAAAAGAGAGATAGAAAACAAGTCACTAGCCTTAAGGATGAAAAAGGTGAATATACCACCAGTGAAGACAAAATTGAAAAAATTATTAGGACTTGTTTTGCTCAATGATATTCAAACAAATTTAACAATATAAGATAAGTGGAAGAATGTTAAAAAATAAACTGCCTAGAATATCAGAGAAGGCAGTATATCTAAATAAGCCTATTTAAAAAAAAAGAAATTGAACAAGTCATAAATGAACTTCCTAAGGAAAAAGTATCAGAAGCACATGGATTTACAAGTAAATTCTACCAAACTTTCAAAGATACTAATTCTAATATTAAATAAAGAATTTTTGCCAAACTCCTTTTATGAAACAAATGTAGTGATGATTCTTAAACCCTAAAAAGGAAAAACAAGGAAATAAAATTATAGGTCAATTTCATTAATGAATATAGATGCAAACATTGTGAATAAAATACTAGCTAGGAGATTACAACAATATATCACAAAGATTATACATGGTGACCAAACAAGATTTATATCAGGAATGCAGGAATGGTTTAACATTAAGTAAAACTATCAATATAATTGGTTATATTAATAACAAAAGTAATAACAACCATATAATTATGTCAATAGATGCAGAAAAATCTTTGACGAAATAAAACACTCATTACTATTAAAAACACTGGAAAGCATAGGTATGAATGGATTTTTTTTCTCAAGATGATACAAAGCATCTACCAAATACTATCATCAAATATTATTTGTAATTGGGATAAGCTAGAAGCCTCCCCAGTTGATGGACATCCTCTCAATTTCTATTTTTTTGCCATCACATAGAGAGTTGCTATATATATTTGTACAAGTAGGTCTTTCCCTCTTTTTTTCAGTCTCTTTTAGATACAGACCTAGTAGTGATATTACTGGATCAAAGGATATTCACAGTTTTATAGCCCTTTGAGCATAGTTTTGAGTTGCTCTCCAGAATGGTTAGATCAGTTCACAACTGCACCATCAGTATGCTGGTATCCCAATTTTCCACATCCCCCAATATTAATCATTTTCTTTTTCTGTCATATTAGTCCATCTGATAGGTATACAGTGATACCTCATTATTCTTTTACCCTTGTATTTTTCCTAGGTGGATTGTTAGGTTAAACTTTTTAGAATGAGCATAGATCTCATTTAATAGACAATAAGTAGAATGTAAATTCCTTGAGAGCAAGGACAAATTTCCTTTCCTTTCCTTTTTTTTTTTAAGTTTTTCTTTGTATCTGCAACAGTTCTCACACAATATCCTTCCTAACACTGATTTGGCCTCTTTAATAAGCAACCAGAGGGTGAGGGATTATGTTAGTATTAACTTACACGGTAATAATAGTATCTTCCTCATCAGGTTACCTTATATATGCTTAATATGTAATTTTCTATTTAGCTGTATATGTGCTATGTATGTACCTAAATGTGTATTTTCCCCATTTGAATATGAGCTTCTTGAAGGCAGGGATTGTTTTGCTTTTGTCAGTTCATCTACAGTGTCTTAGATGGTACTTAGCAAATGTTTAGTTCCTTAATCTCATCAGACCAGGCATTTCATTAATGCTTTTTGGATTGAATTTTTTTTATGTTCCTTGGAACAGTTCGGAAATCTCACAATATTATGCTAAAACTGGGAATCACTAGAGAGTGTAATGATCTATAATATTGTTCCCTAAAGCAAAAGCCTATCTTTTTACACTATTTCAAAGGTGATGATATATGTCTTAGAATAATGGAACACTCCAATATCTGAAGAATTGCGACTAGGAGGTGATTTCTGGTCAATGGAGAGACATATGGGAGGTGTAAATAGAATGCAGCATATTCCCAATAATGATGTCTGTGCAAGAAATGTTGTAAAAGACTTCAACTATGAAATGTATCATCAGAAAAGGAAGTGAAAATCTTACAGGCAACAGACTGCTTGCATACTGCAGTGATGGTCACAAAGTATATAAACATCAGAAGAAGAGCCTTTAGTACATGTGGTAGATTATAGAGAATGCCATACATAGGAAGGCAAAGAAAAGAATCATATAGGGTGAGAAGGCATAGATAGATTATCTGTACTACTTAAGGGAAAACATTCGGTGCATATACACAAAACATGTTTATATATATACAACCACATAGTAATAATACACATAACATAAGGATATGTACATTTTTACATATTTGTATATGTGCCTTGGTAAAGATATGTATGTTTGAGAATTATTGTGTCTGCCTATCTCAGTGTCTTAAGGGTGTACCCTTAAAGAAACTGAAGAAGTATCAAAAGCGGACTAAGACAAATCATTTCAACAAGTACTCACTGCCAGTTTTATTTAGTTTCACTATGATTTTGACTCAGAATACCTTAAGTCTCAGAATTTCCTTTCTAAACAGATATTCAGTGCTGGGGGAGAAGGAACATTGGACATGGAGGTGGAAAACAGGTCGTCATTGTTGAATGTGATATTTAATGGCTATGTAATTAAAGATAAATGAGTCGGGGCAGCTGGGTAGCTCAGTGGATTGAGAGTCAGGCCTAGAGATGGGAGGTCCTAGGTTCAAATCTGGCCTCAGACACTTCCCAGCTGTGTGACCCTGGGCAAGTCACTTGACCCCTATTGCCTACCCCTACCACTCTTCCACTTAGGAGCCAATACACAGAAGTTAAGGGTTTAAAAATAATAATAATAAAAAAAGATAAATGAGTCACTTCAGTCTTCTGAACCTCTGCTTGTTCATTTAGAACAGGGGTCGGCAACCTTTTTGGCCATGCGAGCCATAAATGCCACATTTTTTAAAATATAATTTTGTGAGAGCCGTACAGTGCTCACAGTGTGTGCTCCTATAACAGTGCACACTCCTGTAACAGCACCTGAAAAAAAAATTGACTTTATGGCTCCTGCAGAAAGAGCCATATCTGGCCCTCAAAAGAGCCAGATATGGCTTGAAAGCCATACATTGTTGACCCCTGATCTAGAACAAAGTTGTCAAACAGGCAGCCCAGAGATCACATCGGACACTTTTAAGGGATGCCCAAACCAATAACAAAGTAAAACTTTGATAACATTACATTTAATAACAATAAAGTAGCCCACAGGATCCCTGTATACAGATTACTGGCCTGAAGTTAGCACCACTGACCCAGAGATTGAGGACATTGACATTTGTATTTTTTTATCTCAGAGGTTTATTGTAAGTAAAGTTAGAGGAGACACAGCACAATGGAAAGAGTGCTGGATTTATAGTCAGAGAACTTTGGTCCAAATTCTTACTCTTGTATTTATTTTCTATGTGATCCTAAGTAAATAACAAGTTCTCTGGTCCCAAGTCTCTTCAAATACAAAATGAAAAGATATGGCTTCTATATAGCATCTAAGATCTCTTTGATTGTGAAGTCTATGCTCCCTATGATTATCACTCTGTAAATGTGGAGCACTATATCAAAAAGCAGTATCTTTATGATATGACCTATTAGGTTTGGCAGTCTCTGCTTGGTCATCTTTCATTACTGATTTGACTTGCTCTTTCCAATTTGTCTGCATTCAGATCTGTCCTCTAGATCTGTTGCTCTGATTACCTTAGCCTTCATTAGTCAGATCTTCTGGCACTGACACCAGTAAATAAATTTGGCTTCTCCTGGTTAAGTTATTTTTTAGCTAATCTTACTGCTGTACTAGCTGACTTGTGTTAATAGCTTACATGAGAGATCTAGCTCAGCCTAGGTTCTTGCCTTCTGTAGCTTGCCTGACATAGGAATCCTTTAGTTTTTCTTGAGATCCATTTATCATCTCTGATAATCTGATAAGGACAGTTTAGTTGATAAGGAAATAAAGGGCACTGAACATCTTTTAGCTCATGCTTCTCTGTCTCCAGGAGCATGGAGTTTATTATATATATTTCAAGACTCATTTCACACAAAAGAACACCCCCAAAACTTTGCAGATGCGCAGAAGTTATAAATTATGTCATATCAAAACACAAAAGGTCTCATTGGCTTCAGAACAGACCAAGGCCAAGACTGAATTTTGACTGGGTTTTTATCAGAAAGCCAAGTCGGGGAATATTTTTCTCAGGGTTGAATTGCCCCTGCTAAGGTTTTGGCCTTGGCTATACCAGGGAGGTGCATTCCTGGCCAAAGGGGGAGGGTGTTAACCTTTTAAATGCTGGCCCACTAGGAACCTAAAGCTCTTCAATAAGGCCACAATATTTTTCAGCAAGAAATCACAAGGATCACAAAAGGGTTCAAAAGAGGAGTCTCAGATTTTTATCTAGTCTCTTATTGACTTCCCATAAGTTTTCACTGTCTTCTAGGTGTACTCAGACAATATAAAAATCTTTAAATCAATTTTATGAATAATTATTGCTTACTTTTTACATGACATGATCCAATAGCTTTTTATTTGAGCTTATTTGGACTTGGAATAGTCTCTTAGATCATAGAAGGTGAGGGAAAGATTGCATAATATATTGGTTAGATCATTGGCCTTGGTATTAAAAAGACCAGAATTAAAATTCCAGTTTGTACCCTTACTGAGTGATCCTTACTAAGTCACAAAACCTTTCCAAGATTCAGTTTTCTCACTTGTAAAATGAGGATGATAATAGCACCTTCCTCACAGAGCTCTTGTGAGTATCAAATGAGATTGTGTCTATAAAGATGAATGTAGATACTTGTTATTTTTGATTTCTCTAAATAGAGGACTATCCCTAACTACATGCTTTTTAGATCATGTCTTCCCAACTCCTCTTCCTTTCTACTCCATTCACTCAGCTATACTCAAAATGTAGACTCTTAAATCTCAATAGCTTTCCCCCAGATAAGTTGAGGCATTTATTTAACACCTACTATGTGGTAGTAGCTGTGCTCAGCTCTTGGGAAATGATTAAGTATCAGAGGCCATATTTATAAAAGGCCATAAGATATTTATTCTTTTCTTTCATTACTTAGATGAGCTATTCATAAACACACAACAGCTATTCCAGTTGTTGAAAGCACACATTTTTAAATCTCTGCATCAGTCTTTTACTAGGGATTTTCCTATATATTGTAAAGACTGAGTAGGGAGGAAGGACTTTAGAATAAGACATTCACATAAGTTTTTTTTAGTATTTCATTTGGGGAAGACAATATATTAGATGAATGTAGGATGATATATAGCATACAAAGCTCTATAAAATATTGATTGCTTTCTCAAAGAGCTTACAATCTAGATTTGGGATGTAGGGAACCATATCATCATGAAGACAGAAAAGAGGATGTCTGGTAGCTTATCATGGGGACAGGATTTGGAGCATTTTGACAGTCACATATTTATGATTAAGCACAGAGATCATTAGGTCTGAGAGGTTAACTTTCTGAATAAGCTAATTTTAAGTGTGGACCAGTGATTCTAGGGTTGTGGAGAGAGGACAGGCATAACGTATGGCACAGATGCTAAATGATTCTTCCTTAAGTTCTAAATCCTGATAAACAAGTCATTAAATTTCCCAAGTGACAGTGCAGAAGATCGAGTAGCAGAGGAATGGATACAGAACATCATGGTAAGCACTGACAATAAAACCAAAAATTATGTGAATTGAGGGGAAACTATATCAAGAAAATGAACAGGAAGGAAAAAGAGAAATTTTATTTATTTATTATTATTAATTAAACTACTATTACTATAACTCATATTTTACATATGTTTCTAGATAGACAGGTTCCTTTGTGTGATATGCTCATACTGTGCATGCTGCTGGTAGGCTTTATTGCTGACAGAACCATCAGGGATCTTGGTGAAATTAGATCAATTGTAGGAACACCTTCACAAATCTCCCATCCATCTTTTCTCTTTGTTCCTTATCTGTCCTTTGGAGATTTAATCCCTGTGTTGAATCTGATGTTCTGCCTTTTTCCTTGTTCTCTATTGCTTTCTCTTTTCACTGTTGCTAAAATACAACTGATTCTATTCATGTTGCTGGAAATGCTCAGAATGTAAGACAGGTTTTGTTACAAATCAGGCCTTTAAAAAATCCTCCAGAGAGGTGCCTTCTAAGGTAGGGTCAAGGATTCAGCTCCCTGCTAGCTTTACCTTTGAATTAAAAACTCGATACAAATGGTCAAAATGGGTGGGCCATCACATTTACAAAGAAGTATGACTGTCTAATCTGACAGTGGTAAGTCAATGTTGTCCCTGCACCACTAATAGTATAACACTTCCTTTTACCCAGCAACCAGACTTTAATTATTGTTTAAAGTACATTTAAAAAAATTTTTAAATATCACTGCATACCCTCAGAGTGCAATCCATTGTTGTGAACAAATGAGTTGAGTGTGAATATAGCTGTCTTTCTCCGGTCCCACCAGAGAAGAGTAATGAAGTGGGTGATTGTTATCCCTCTCACTTCAAGTTTTGAGAGAGGCCACAAAACATAAAAATGGAAAGCTGGTCTTAAAACTAGGAGGACCTAGGTTCAAGATCCATCTCTGACACACAATGCCTATGTGAAGAATGGCAAGCCACTTTATTTCTCAATAGTCCAAGCAGGCTTCTAAGATTATATTTTGCTGAGAAGGTGCCAACCTTTATTTGTATGAGGAATTTCCTTAATTGAGAATTCCCTTTATCCATGAAATCACAGGTCTAATCCCTATCCTTGTATAGGATATATATATCCCAAACTAGATATTTTAGAGAACAATATGAAAGACAAATTTAGGATGGATCAGATCATATCCAATACATTCTAGTGTTAGCTACTATTATTCAAGTAAATGTAATTTTGAGAACAGAAACCTGACCAAGAGGAGAAAACAGTTAATCTTGAAAGGATACATTCAAATCTGGCCTCTGAAGCTTTCTTACTGTTTGACTTTAAGGATATCATTTAAACTCCCTGGACCTTAGTTTCCTCCATTATAAATAAGAGAGTTGGATTAAAATGTCTCTAAAACTCCCTTACACAAATCTATGATTCAAAGAACGGTGTGTATGCATGTGTTTGTGTTTCAAGCACCTAAAACAGTACATTGTTTATAATAGGTACTTTGGAATTGTTCAATAAAATTCTATATCCCCAAATTCCCCACATTATTTGACTGGCTCAGAGAAGAAATACTGCAGACCAGGGCAAGTCAATATAAGCTGAGAGCCAGGATTGTGCAGTGAATAGAAGGTTGGATCCACAAGTCAAGAAATCATATGACTCTACTAATGTGTTCAAGGGCAAATCATTTAATGTCCCTGAAACTCAGTTTTCCTATTTATAAAATATATATATATATGTATATATGCATATATATGTATATATATCCCTCCCCCATAGTTTATTTACGTTAGAGAGTTGTTGATGAGACTCAAAGGAACAAATAAAGATAAACAATTTAAAAAAATAGAAATTATTGTCACACAACTTTACCATAGTAGAGGAGGCTTATCTCCCTCAATATTTGTTGTCACTTTTATTTTAATTATGCCATTTAATCCTCACAAGAACACTCTATTGGTTTTGGATTGTTCCAATATGGGTAAAAGGTACATACTCTATTTCTAGGAAGGAAGGAAACTCCTCTCAGCCTCTTGAATTTGGGGAAGGAAAACAGGGAATCCCGTTGGGATAAAAGGGGATTCCCTCAAGCAGGGAAAGCGATTTTCCTACCGCCTACCTCGGAGTGAAGGAAATAAAGGGAGGTACCCAGAAGGACAGAAAAAGACCCCAGGCCCAGCAATCTAGTTGCGTGGGCGGTCTGCTTCCCACCCCTCCCTTGTGCCCGGGAATCCGTTAATGAGCTTCCATCTATTGGCTATCCTAGAGAAGCCTCCAGTGTCGTCACTGATTTATGCTAATGAGAAATAATTTCATTGGTGGGGGCTCCAGCGGCAGCTCCAAATGACATTTGAGGGGAGCTAGGGCTTGGCGGCGTATCTGAGGCTAAAAAAAATATAGCTCCCCCTCCTCAGCCAGTCTCCTCTCCCAGCTGCGCTGCATTGAGCCGAGCCTAAAGCTTGGCCCGGGCCAACCCAGAGGGAATTGCTTCTGGGAGCCCCAGGCTAGGAGTGGAGGGGGAACTCACCTGCTGCTCCCCGGTGCTTCCCCCTCCTAGCCCCGCCCCTACCTTTCCCCAAAGACCCTTTCTTCATCTTCCCTCTGCTGCATGCTTTCCTTGCAGAAGTAACTTTCGTACTCTCGCCTCGCCCCTGGTCTTCTTTGCCTGAGGCTGTGCCACGCCGGAGCCCAGGGGCTGCTAGGAGGATTGGCTGCTTTTCTCCAGAGTCCCACTTTTGCATCACCCCCATCACACCCTCGGTTTCTAGGAACCTGCCCCGCTGTCTCTCTGTCTAGCCTTCTGGCTGGTGGCTATTTCCCCCCTCTCCACCTTTCATCCTCTCTTCTTAGATCTCTTCATTTTATTTCTCTCCCTCTCCCCTCTTTTTTTTTTTTTTTTTTTTTAATTCTATTTTTTTCCCTTTGGCTGGGGAAGAATGGTTGACTTGGAGAGCGAGGTGCCACCTCTGCCCCCAAGATACAGGTTTCGGGATTTGCTGCTAGGGGACCAAGGGTGGCAGAACGACGACAGGTGAGTGGCCCGGTGCACCTATGTTCTGCAAACACAGCTGGAGAGGAATTGGCACAGTCAGTGGGGGAGTGAAAAGGGAGAACCGGGAAACTGGGGGAGGGGGCAAAAATCCTTGATTAGGTTCTCCATTTTGACTGGATAGAGCATTTAATATTGAGAACCTTTTTTTTTTCTTTTAGTTTTTCTCGATTTAATGCAATTTCAATATAATCTATAAAGCAAAGTGAAAAAAAGTGCTCCTTCTGTTATGTGGCTTCTTGACTATATATAAGACCGTGTAGCATTTTCTGCCTGTCCTAATGGCTTGCTGCATTAATGCCAAATTAAAAAATATATTTTTCTTAAAATGTCTATGGAAATTCAACTACGGATATAGTCTGACTTAATATAAATTGAAAGCCCCACCTTACAAACTTCCTGCTGTCATGCACCTATCTTAATGTCTGTGTCAGGGTTACTTTACATGCCTAGTTTCCTTCTGATAAATTGATGCTATGTAGACATTTTACACGGGAAGGAAAATTAGTTTAAATAGTAATATATTCACAGAAGCTCTCTTTTTTTTTAAAGAAAATTTTCAGTAGAATGTCATTTGATGGAGATGTATGGTTCTAATAATAGTATTTATATAACATTATGAAAATCCACATATTTCTTCTGTTAGTAGTGAGTGTATTTGAAAAAGTTTGAAGCATAAACTTTCAGAAACAACTCCTTAACCATTAGTAAAGCATTGCTCAAAATATTTGGAAAATCCCTCAGGCTATCTTGGCCCTATTATTTTGAGTTAAAGCTTATCTGTGTCATGCTTGGCTGGACATAGGATTTTCTGGAAGTTATTTCTTGTGTCAGAAGACAAGATTTCCTTGCTTTGTTACAAAGTGTGCATATAAATCAAAGAATAAAATGAAATGAAATATCAATTTGACTGAAATTCTGTTCTATTGTGCTGTTTTTTTTCAAAGTTTTAGAAAATCTATTGGCCCAGTTTTAGAACACAACAATGGGTAGTAGCCTGGGCCTTATTCTCCACTCTTAATCTTCTCTTTCTATTTTTTATCCTTTCTCCCAGGTCCTTTTCCTCCAGTTGCTAGTCTGTTACTCTGATACATGTGTAAAATTGTCTCTTCCATTCTTCCAAATCTAGCTTCTCATTATCAACAACATTCTGATGCCACTGTGAAATCACAGAGGTTTGGAGCTTGAAGGTACCATAGAGAGCACCCTTTCATTTTTACAGTTGTGGAAACTGAGGATCAGTGAGTTAAATGACTTGCCCAATGTCACACTCATCTTCTAATAATACTCAATCAAATACTTTTCTGCAATGGCATATCATCCTTATAGATATCTGACTAGACACAGTAATTATTACTTGAAATATAAATTATAACCAACCCTAGACTGACCATAATGATGGAAGACTGTGATATTCTAGTTAACAAATATTTCTGATAAATTGAGATTTAAGTTTAAAAATATTTTCCTTATTATGGAAAATCTGTGTAAAATGTATCAGGTTACTAATGAATGTAATTAAAAAACAATTTTTCTTTAAAAATTTAAAAATAAAATCTTATTTAGAAAATCTTGTATGTAGTAAGGCAGGTCATTCTCAACCAGAGGCTGCATTGGTGGTAGTGGAATTGTCTGAAATTGTAAGACTTTGGTTCTCTTCTCCTCTCCTCCCTTCTCCTCTCCTTTCCTTTCTTCTTTTCCCCTTCCCCCCTTCATTCTCCTTTCCTTCTTTGCTTTCCTCTCCCCTACTCTCTTCTCCTTTTTCTTCATCTGTACTACCTCCTCCTCCCTTCTCTTTCCTTTCCCATTCTTCCCATTCTGTCTTCTCCTTTTTCCTCCTCTTTCTTCCTTCTCTTCCTCCACTTTCCTCTTCTTGCATTAATAAGCATGTATTTTCTCTTTCTTACAACCTCCTCCCCATTGAGAAAAAAGATGAAAACAAAAGTCTGGTAACAAATACACAGTCAAGCAAAGCAAATTTCCACATTAATCATGTCCAAAAATGTACACTTCATTCTGTACCCTGAGCACATCACTGCTATGTCAGGCAGTAGATAGATAACACATTTTCAGTCCCTTAAAATTATGTTTGTTTGTTCTTTGCACTGATCAGAGTTTTAAAGTTTTTCAAAGTTGGTTGTCTTTAAAATGTAAAAATTGTTCTCTTGGTTCTACTCATTTTAATCTGCATTAGTTCATAAAGTCTTTCCAAGGTTTTTCTGAAACCATATCATTCATCACTTTTATGACACTATAATATTCCATTATATTTATATGCCATAATTTGTTCAGCCATTCTTCAATTGATAAGCACTCCTTAATTTTTTCCTTAACAAAAGAGCTGCTATAAATATTATAATCAAAAAAGGTACTTTTCCCTCCTTTTTTTTTTTTTAGTTTCTTTGTGGTATAACCTCAATACTAAGTATTTTTTCTGGGTTAAAGAGTATAAAAAGTTTAATAATTTTTAAAAGTAATAGCTCCCAATCAAGAAGTTGATCCCAAAATAGTTAGATCAATTCAAAGCTCCACCGAAAGTGCATCACTATGTTTTTTTTTTGTTTTATCCTGCAGTACTTTAAATAATTTTTAATTTTTTTTGTCAGCATTGCCAGTCTGATGAGGGTGAGGTGGAATCTCAAAGTCCCTCTTCTTCAAAATGGGAATAGTAATAACTATTTCACGGGGTTTTTGAAAAAGAAGCATTTTAGAAATCTTAAAGCACCATCAAAATTATAATTATTTCTACAACTTAGAGATATATTTTGACGTGTTTCATCCATATCCAATCAGTTGGCCAACTTTGTAATTTTGACTCAATAATACTCATGTCTACATTTCCTCTCTTAACTCATACCACTAGACAAATCCTCATTACCTTTGCTATGACTACTGTAATAGCCTTTCTTTAAAAAAAAAAAAAAAAGCCTTTACATTCTGTCTTGGAATTAATACTGTGAATTGGTTTCAAGATTGAAAAACAGGAAGAACTAGGCAATGGAGGTTAAGTGACTTGCACAGGGTCACACAGCTAAGAAGTGTCTTAGGTCAATTTTGAACCCAGTACTTCCTGTCTCCAGATCTGGCTCAATGTACCAAGCCACCTAGCAGCCCCCATAATAACCTTTTAATGGTTGATCTCTCTTTATCTAATTTTTTTCTCTAGAGTGCATGCTTTGCAAAGGTTTCTACTATAATACAACTATATTTAAGGTCTTACAAAGTCTACCTAAAAGTGCTCTTTCTAGCCTGTAACTCTGCTTTTCACGTTCTACTGAAATGTAAAACTAGAGTTTCAGTACCTGAAACATATCATACTCTAGATTGAGGTGAAGCATAAGACAAAATTGAAACCCTAAGACACCAAAGTAAAATTGAAGGTGATGGGCTTCCAATTCAACCCAGTCTTATATAAGCATTTGCAAAAGTGCCAGGCATTGCCTTAGACTATGGATATAAAGGGACATAATAAAAAGGTCTTTTTGCCCTTAAGGCTTAAATAATATAAGGGAGACACTATACACACACATATATATACACACACATATATATATGTTTATAGATATATACACATACACACATAAACATGCTGTATTTTAATATCTATATCCCTATATAAGGGCATATAGGTAGCACAATGACTAGAACACTGGGCTTAAAATCTGAAAGATTCATTCCTGAATTCAAATATGGCTTCAGGTACTTACTATATGTGTGACCCTGAAAAAGTCACTTAACCCTGTTTGCCTCTGTTTTCTCATATATAAAATGAGCTGGAAAAGGAAAATGCAAGCCACTGCAATATCTTTGCCAAGAAAATTTCAAATAGAGACCCAAAGAATAGGATACAACTGAAACAACTGATCAAGAAAAACTGTATAATGTAATATAGAAAATGACAGGATGGAATTCCTGCAGGATACAGGGTGAGGCTTCTGGGTGAGGCTTGATCCTGTATCCTGTCTGAAATGTCCAGAATTCCATCCTGCCATTTTCTATATTACTATAGTGTGTATACACACACACACACACACACACACACACACACACACACACACACGAAAATTGGAGAAAAGAACACTAACAATTTTAATAGGGTTTGCAAGAATAGCTTCTCAAATAAAAAATGAATTAAACTTTGGAGGAAGCTTGGGCTATTAAGAGGTGGAAGTGAGAAGGGAATTGTAACTGAGATAGGGGATATACTGTGTAAAGTTTAGAGGCAGGAAATGAAGTGCCAAATTCAAGGAACAACAAGTATGTCAGTTTGGTAGATTAATAGAAGTCCTAAGTAACATGAAATATGGCCACAAATATAAGGTGTGGCCAGAGAGTGAAGAGCTTTAGTCACAAACTTAGTAGCTGGTAGTTTAATTTAGTGAATCAATGTATGTTGTTGACCAGGAAAATGTCTTGGTTAGACTTGTGCTTTAGAAAGATTACTTTTGTAGCTATATGGAGAATTAGAGATATGAAGGACCAGGTCCTGAAAATTCACTTAGTAGTTCAGAAGAAGTATGATGATGATGCACTAAATTAAAATGATGACCACATGACTACATAGAAGGTGATGGATATGTGAAATGCAAAGATGGGAACTACAAGACTTAGCAACTGATTCAATATATAAAATGAAGAAGAGGAAAGAGTGAAAGATAGAGCTATAATTATACCTATGCTCAATGGAAAAGATTGAATTTAACCCTAGATGCAGTAGAATGACACTGAAGCTTTTTGAGCAGGGGAGTGAAACGACTAGATAACTGTTTTAAGAATCTTAAATTGGTATTCATAGATAGAATGAGCTCACATAATAAAAATGACAATCTTACCCAAATTAATCTACTTATTCCGTGCCATACCTATCAAACTACCAAAAAAATTTATAGAATTAGAAAAAATTATTAAAAAGTTTATCTGGAAGAACAATAGATCAAGAATATTAAGGGAAATGATGGAAAAAAATGTGAAGGATGGGGGCCTAGCAGTACAAGATCTTAAACTGTACCTTAAAGCAGTGGTCATCAAAACAATATGGTACTGACTAAGAAACAGAAGGATAGATCAATGGAATAGGCTAGGGATAAATGACCTCAACAAGCTAGTGTTTGATAAACTTAAAGATCCCAGCTTTTGGGACAAGAACTCACTATTTGACAAAAACTTCTGGGAAAATTGGAAAACAGTATGGGAAAATTAGGTTTAGATCAAGAATCTCAAATTGAAAGTTTTTGTGGAGTATGGATAAGAAAGAAACCTGAAAGAATGGATATTAATTAGGTAACATGTGGTATACATGGGATATGATGAAGATCTAAACTAGTAGTAGCCATGTGAATGGAAAGAATGAGATATGAATGATGGCGTGGAGGTAGAGTTGATAAGATTGCATAATACAGGAGTCAGGGATGACTTCCATTATGAAACTGGATAAACTGAAGAATAGTTGTGATCTAAAGAGGGATAAGTTTGCAAATAAAGCAACTACTTTCAAGTCAATAAATTCCTCTGGAGCCTACTGAATGGCCTTAGCACAGGCATTTTTAGGATACTCATGAGAAAAGTTCCTCCAAGAGCAATTGGGTACATATTATCTTCTTGACATCTCTAATTTGGGTCCTCCTTTTAAAATTAATCTATCATTTTATTATCAAGCTCTCACATCTTATTATCAGATAATCTCTTAATAATTACACTGTTAATAGGAATATTGTTGATAATAGAAAGCCAGAGTAAAGTGAGAAGGAAGAAAGAGGTTCTGAGAGGGGAGGTAATTAGGTACCAAAGATTTTCATTGAACTTTATTATTTTCACTATAGTTACTTCTCTCCATATTACTCAAGGTAATTTCTCATGAGAATTATGACTCATTTATAATTATTGTGAATACTTGTTGAAGACTAGAACTATTCATGTTTTCTATAACTTTGTATGTATATATTTATATGGATATAGGTACATATAATATTTAAAAATCTCTAGGAAAAGTGAAAATTTACATGAAATTATTCAGGCATTTTGGCCACCAAAAAGGTATAGTCCTTATACATGGAAGGACTTGAATGATTGGATTTCTGTTCTTTGTTCTGATGTGTCTATAGACATAGACAATAGGTATGTTATTGATAACATTCATACATTTGTTTAACAAACATTTGTTCATCAGCTACATAGTTCAATTGGGCTACTTGTGGTATAGCAAGATGAAGAAAATGTGGTCCTTGCTCTTAAAGAGAACTGTGAATTAATTCTGTGAATTCTACATTATGTGGTATCAATACTGTCCTTTTGCTCTAATTCACTTGCTGTAAACCAACTTATTAATCTTAATAGAATAATATCTTTTTGTGATAAAAGGACTTTTTGTAATACTAAAGGACTAAAGCTTTATTGGTTTAATTTTGGCTTTGATCCCCCTGGAACTTATTTCTTTTAAAAGGAGAATATGTTCCATTTATAAGTATTATTACAAGTAATACATTTCATTTGTTTTCTGTATTTTTTCTTACTATTTTGAAACTGCTTAGAGGAAATTAAATCCATTCTAATCTTCTGTACTTATTTCAAATAATAAAATTAGGAAATAAAAAGTTGTCTCCTTCTAAAAAAGTAGTAATTGTGTCCTCCTTGGGTGTAATTTCCTTTTTTAGTTTAAATGGAGGAATTTCAATTTTCAGATTGCTAGTTCCTTTTCTTACCCTTTTTTGCATTGTTTCTAACATGTTTTTAAATTTTCATTAGTCAGGATTTTTTTGTTCTTTATCTTTTTTCCTGAATGAATGATAATATAAATGCCCCAAATAAGGATTTTTAGTAGTTACAAAAAAAAATCTACATGTATATCATTATCTCCATTTTATGTGTTTTTAAGTTTCATTGTATCATTTTTTGTATTGTACACATTTACATCTCATTGCACTTTATGATAACTTTCTTATGATAAAGCAAAACAACTGAGTAAAACTAATAATACTGTGATATCATTGGAAAGTGCTTATAACATTGCACATATGTAAAAAAGCCCAAAATGAACATAAATCTATTTTCTCTCCTTCCTAGCCCCCTCTTTATTGGGAAAAAAAGAAAAGAAAAACAAGTTTAAAAATATACACAGTTAAGTAAAATAAATTACGTCAATGCCTATGAATATGTATATGTATAAACATATATATCTAAATATGTATATATTTAATCTTTATATATCTTATGATGCATTCTGAACCCATCACTTCTCCCTATAAAAATTTGATTTCATCATTGATTATTTGGAATCATGAATGGTTGTTATATTGATCATAGTTCTTATAGCTTTCATAGTTGTTTGCTTTTCACTAATCTCTTTTAATTAGCCCCATATCTATAAGGTTCCCAATAATATGTCAGTATTTTTTAAATAAATTGTTTCCCTGATTTTTCTTTTTATATTCTTCATTTGTTTTATTTTCAAAATTGTTCATTTTTAAAAAGTGATGCTATAGTATAAATCATACTTTAGATTCTGCTTATTTAATGTATCAATTCATAGAAATTTCTATATCTTTTTGAAATCATATACTTCCTCATTACTTACAGCATAATAGTGCTCCATCACATTCAAATCTCACAACTTCTTTAAACATTACTCAACCTATGTTCATCCTCTTAGTTCCAGTTTTATCCTGAATCCTTTCTCTCTTTTCCAGCTACAATGAGCCCCCCCCCCCCTCTCTCTCTCTCTCTCTCTCACTGTCTCTCTACTCTTTCCTCCCCCTCTCTCTTCTTTTCTCTTTCCTCCCTTCCCCTCTTCCCTCTGTCTCTCTGATCTTGTATTCTCATTTTTTATTCCAGATATATTACATATGAACAAGTTGTTCTCCCCCTCCACAGAAGGTAAATTCCTTAATGGCCCTAATTTCACTTTCCCTTTTGTATCGTCAAAGCTTAGCACAGTTCCTGGCACATATTAATCTCTAAATAAATGTTGGGTGGTTGATTTATTAAGATGAGCATATATATGGGCTATAAAATATCTGGAAAGACATTTAAGAAATAACACAAAACAAGAAAAGCAGAATGAGAATAGTTTACATTATATATATATATATACATATTTACATTTATAAATATTTTCTAGCACTCTATGTGTGTATATGTTGTTTTGCTCTGTAGGATGTTAGCTCCTTAGGGCCATTATCCTGAAAGTATACGAAGTGGGATTTGAACCCATCTCTTCCAAGTATACCATTCCATCCTATAAGCCCCACAGATGCATAAAAGTATTGAAAAACCTACTATGAAGTTATATTTGAATATTTTGAATTATAAAAGCTAAAAATATTTGTTTTTATTAAAAGTAAGATAAAACAGAGTGGCATAGTGGATATGTCACTTCTGTCAACAACTTATATCAGAACTTTACTTTTATGCTATTATTTTCTGTTATTCTGTATTTAACAAACTAACATGAACATTTCTGTATAAAGAACAGAAAAAGAGGATTGCATATGAAACTGTGAATCTTTACTATAAATAGCATTATGAACAGCTTGTCTTTTTTTTAAAGCATATAATAACTTCAATGTGTTAATTTCAAAGCTGCCCTGCTTGTTCATGTCCCCCTCTGAATCTCCCTCTGTTCTCTGTTGTGTGTTTTTAAATGTTTCAACACTATCACATGGCCACCTTTGATCCACAAGTCCTTTCTCTGAATAATTAAAAAAAAAACCTCTCTTGTATCAAACAAGCCCTGCTTGCCACCCAAAATAAATCTACACATTTGCTTGGTCTGAAAAAATAGTTTCATTATGTATCTTGCATCCATCATCTTTCTGCCAGGAAGTTGGTATCATGTCTTGAAAATGATTTAATTTTTAAAAATTCATTTAAAAGACAATCCCAATTTCAGAAGGAAATCCCTTGAAATCCCCCTATCCTTTTGCAGTATATCCAAAGGATAATTTTTCAGAACAAATAGGTCATTAATTTTTCATGTGTGGTAGACAAGTGATACTTGGTAGAATTCACACCCAAGTAACTCAATTATATAGCATGCACGTATGTATAATGTGTATGTATATACACCCTCAATTTAGCAAGCATTTTTCCAATGCCTGCTATGTACAAAAGTGCTATTCTAGGGGCTGAGGGAGATACAAAGTAAAAAGCAGTCTCTTCCTTTTGAAAATTTGCTTTTAACTGGGATGAGTAGCATGGGCATAGGAGCAGACAAGGGAAGGGAATAAGCATTTATGTAGTACTTACTACGTAAATGTTCTCTTATGTGAGTCTCATGACAATCCTGCAAGGTAGATACCCCTATTTTGACATTTGAAGAAACTGAGACAAACAGAGATCAAGTGAAAATACATAAATTCAATGCATTCTCAAAGTCACACAGTCAGTATGTACTAGAGGCAAGACTTGAATTCAGGTTTTCCTGAGTCTTAGACCTACTTTTTTTACATTATGCAATATTATCTCAAAATACATTTTAAATCATCTGGTGGGCTGGGCAGAGGGAGAAATACTGAGAAATGGGAGGGATCAGAAAAGACCTCATATAGGAAGTGACAATTGAGGTGAGTCTTAAAGAATTATAAAGCTATTACAATGTGGAGAGGAGGAAGAACATTCCACGTATTGGGGGAAAAGCTAATGTAAAGCCACAGAAATGGAGAGATGAAATTTCATGTATACAGAATAGCAAATAGGTGTGCATGGCTATAGTGAAAAATGTGCAAAGGGGAGTTAAAACTTGGGAAAGGAGCTCAACTTTTCTGGTCCACAGTTTCCTCAGCTGTAAAATAAGGGAACTAGATAGTTTCTGATTTTTCCCACCTCTAAACATTCTATGAATCTGTGATCCCAATTTTTCATTATAAAGATATTTATATCAGTAGTGATTTAGTTTTTCAAGACACTTCCTTAGTCAATACTAAGCATTACTGTGCTGGCTCTGGAAGAAGAGAGCAATCAGGACATGACCCCAGGTCTTCTCACTGAGAGTCCTGCTTCATTTTTCTAGTATATTATGCTGTGTCTCAGAGGAATAGTACTGATCAGAGAAAGAATGATAAAAGGAACTGGAAAGGGTACAATTTGTCTTCACAATTTTGCCTGCTGCCAGCTCTGTTTATCTTTAAAAGTAGAAAAATAGGCACTGTCCAAGGTGTCCCTGGCAGAGCAATAGCTAGTTCCTAGCTCTTAGCCTTCTCTCTAGTTTGGAAAGCTCTCCTGTATTACTCAAGTTCTATCTTCTCTGAATCTCAGTCACTTCTATCTCTCATTCCATCCATTCCCCACTTCCTCTGAGGAGGAATATGTTCTCTCCTTTTTCACATGTTCCTAGAACACCTTGTATGGATTCTTCCCCTTTCTCACCATATCATGAATTATACTTCTCTGTGTAAATATATCTCCTCAGTAGAATATAAGCATTAAGGTTATCTCTAGGGCAAGATCCATTTTTGTTGTTTCTTTGAATATTCCTTATATAGCTCACTGTTTTGGCCCATTACAAATGTTTGTGGAATTGAATCACCAGCACTACTTTGCTAGCACTGCTATTGCTCAGGGAAATGAGAATTACTGCCTTATGCTTGTCTTTTTTTTTCAAAAATTTTCAATGAAAACTTGGAGAGTAATTAGATGTGTTCAAAAATATAGTCTTTCTGATTCCTGAAGAGTCAGTGTGTGTCTACAAAATAAATTAAGCAGAGAAAACAAGACTCTACCCTTCATTACCTTAGCTTTCCTTAGAGTCATAATGATTAATTTTATTTCAAAATGTTCTCTAACCTGCCTTGTAAATCTTAGTATGAATATGAATAAAATTGGATTAATACATTGTTTTCCTCATTTCACTCCCTATGGGGAAAACTGTGGATTGTCCACATTCAAAGAATGTCTAATATCTTCAATGAGAGCCATATGTATAGTTCAGTAATGGACAGCCTGCTATCTGAGGTCTGCCAAAAATTAAAGTACCATTCAATCCCATAGGAACTGGATGGAAGTGGACAGTTAATTTCTCAAATATCAGTAAGCTACTGATAGTGATGACTTCAGTCATTGCTGCTCTGGGCTATGATTAAATTGGCATCAAAGAGATATGAGGTTTTTCGGTATGCCATTCCTAAACCGAGCCATTCAAACTCAAAAGGACTTTACTTTTTTTCTTTTCTCTATCTGTGCGGGTGTTATTGGCAAAGTTAAAATAAAGAAAATAGGAAAATAAGTTGCTGACTGTATTTTGACCTTTATATAAAAAGCTAAACAAATGTATGTTTAAATTAGGTAAGATATGTTCATTTCAATATGTTTGTTACAAAAAGGGGAAAAACATTGTTTAAATACAAAATATTTAAAGATAAAATTAATACATAATCTGTTTCTCTATATGGCATTACCATACCAGCATACAGTTAAAATGAAAAGTTCTTGCTCTTTTCAAAGTTTGCAGTATATTTGGTAGAGATATTAGTGAGAAAAATGGTTTTCTCTATGTTTCCTTTGTTGGCAATGGGAATTTTGGAGTGAGTGAAATAAAATAATTGCCAAAAATCTGAGATGTAGTAATTGTCCAGAATGAGCTTATAAAATATGTTAATTAGATATTTTATTAGTTTGGGTTGGAGGCATTTGATCTCTATTATCTTGCTATATAGAATCCCTTAAAAGTCATCTTGTCTTCCATTTTCTACATCTCTATGCTGGTATTGCTTATACTATATAGGTACATGGGGTTCCATTAGAATATCTATAATAAGTACAATTAGTTGAAGCCATGAAGTATTTGGACATAGCCAAATTTGGACATAGCCATATTTCTGTTGACTTTTAGATTGGTCACAATTGCTTGATAATGTACATTATAAACTTTTGGTTAATCCCTTAAAGAAAACTGACCATCTTGATGGACTCTTCTATTTGATGATATATTACTGCAAAATGCAGTCAACTCATATATATATTCAAAGGTATATTAGTTTCTTCATTGTTTGGAGCCTTTGTTTTTTCTTACTAACTGCTTTGCAACCTTGTGTTACATTTGGTGTCTTTTTGAAATACTTTCATAGAACATAAATGGCATTGCAGTCTACAAGAAAAGTTTTCTTTGACAATTTCAGTGGGTCCGTGATCTTACTAATATGATTTCTCTCTCCTGCTCTGTAGATAACAACCTAACTGGGTCCTCTAATCCTATCTGATACTTGTCCTGCCATCCCATATATCCTCCCTGGTGGTTGGTTCACCCAATGAATTCTGAAGGAGTTGTGTGTTTGTGGGTGTCTCTTGGCACCGAATACATAAGCATGGAAGCACTGGAGTGTCCATCAGTTATCTCTCATTTTTACAACATGATTAGCCTACCTCCTTTCCAAGTCATATATTTCTTTGATGATATATTTCAGAAAGATTATCTAATACAATTATTTGTTGGTAATGTGTCATGTCTCATTCATACCTACTTTATAGTCTTTTAGATAATCTTCCACTTTAATTCTTTAAGATGATATCATTGAAAAAGTATTGAGGTTAAAAAGATAGGGCTTTATTTCTGGGAGAAATGTGAAATCATTATAAATATATACTTCCCCAAAGGCAGTCCTCTCCACTTTCTACTTCCTATTGATTTCTGAACTCAACTCATTATTTGCACATTATCTTTGTTCAGGGTGCATGTACTCATGGCTCAGTTCTATATGTTGTTCATTCAATGGGATATCATAGCCTGAACAACACATATTAATCCACTTGATTTTTATTTTGTTAATAGTTAAGTTGAATTTATTGATTAATTGTTGATTTTATTTATGAGTCTTTGAAATGCCTCCAGCCTTCATAAATCAGTGCAATGATGTTGTCTTCATATAGGAACATTTGGAAGACCTCACTATCTGTAAGGATCCCTTGTTCCATTCAAACTTTGAACTGGGTATTCTTTATGACTCTAGCAAATATACTTGGAAAATATGAATTTCCCTAATTTGTACTTCATTTGACATTATAACAGTCATAAAGTCAGAGAACAAAATGGTTTCTGATACATGTTACAAGGAGTCATGTAAAATTTTAATAAAACCATGAGGGTATTTTGCTGAAGGAGATCTTTAAGATACTGTTTTACTTGGTTGAGTCAAATGTATTTTTATAGTTAAAAACAATAAACAGGAAGGGATCTATCTGGTATATACAAATATGACAGGGTAAATTGTGTTAATATTAATCATTAAATGACACTTTATGTGAAATATTTACTAATTTGATTATAAGAATTTTCACTCTCTCCATAAATTATGAATTAAATTACTTTGTTGCCATTTTCCACTATTAAAATTATTAGACCCAAATTATCATTCTTTCCCAATTTCCTCACTATTATAAACATTGGGATCATAATTCCATTCTTCTCTACTCACAGACATTTTCAGTTTCCTTAATTTTAAAAAACTCTTTGTTCTTCCCTTTGAAAGAGTTGCCAAGTACAACTTATTGTTCTACCTCAAAAACCTCATTTTTCTTACCACAGCTGCTCCTATGATCCAGATCCTCATTGAATCACATCTACATTATTTTAAGTCTTCTGGCTGTTTTCTGTTAACCTGAAAAATAATCAGAACTATTAAAGTTGTTATTTAAGAATAGGTCTTTTAATTAGGATGAGGAAGATTATGATCAGAAACACCATACTGTGAGACCACCATGGATTGATTACAGTCTTAAAAAGATGGACAGTACTGAAAATATCCTCTAATGTACAGAAAATGAAGGGCAATATAGTTTAGGAAGAGAAAGAAGGGGATGGTATATGAGTTTACAAATGTTTGGGAAGGAAAGGATATCCAAAGTCACAGATGCTTGGGTGATGGAAAGATGATGGCAAGTGATTAAGGGTTCATTGTTTTCATTAAGCTAAATTTTGGGGAAAGAAGTAAAACTCAATTCAGTATTAAATTTAATCATTGTCTGTCCTTAGGAATGGCTAGAGTGGCTGGGAGTGGATCTCTGGTTCTTCAGATTTGATCGTCCTTTTTCAAATTCTTTCCTCCAGTTTCTGGAACTAGGAAAGACTGATTCAGTCAGTTTACTCTTTTCAGTTCTTTGTTTCAGCCTCTGAGAGAGTCAGAAATGGGATTAACTAAAATCAAGTTGTCAGCTCAACTCTCATTTCTTCTCTTTTAGTTATTCTTCATATTGTTTTCTAATGATCAACCTAAATTTCCCCTTTCATCTTGTTATTTCCTGATCAAACCCATGTGATTTTTCTTATTGCAGTTATTCCTATTATCATACCAAATCCACACTACTTAAAATGAAATTCAAGGTATTCTGTGAACCTTATTATTTTCTTATATCCTCAGCTTCATCTGTTATTACTACCAATTCATTTGTTTTGATCAGTCAAATAAATATGCTTGGTCAAATGCTTGACTTGCTAATTTCTACCTGAATATTTTAACTCATATCATATGCCCATATGCAGGCACTCATATTTTCTTCTTTCTCTAAAAAACATCAAACTTTTGTAAAAAGGCTGACGTTTAATAACTTTATTTTGCTTAAGCACAAAGGCAGATCTTTTTCTAAAACAAATGAGCATTTGCATGTGGTAAGTCACCAAATGTAAACCTCTTCTTTCTTTTCTGCCTATTCTAGACTTTTATCTTTGATTCATTATGTTTATACTTATTTATTTCTTCTTTAGACTGCATTCCTTGTGGAATTAAAGCTTTTAAGATACCTAATTCCCTCTTCTAAGTGGTTTCTATGTTATTGTCTTGTAGCTCTTACTCCCCACTATATCTGTTGTGCTTCACTCTTAGAAGTATTAATTCCTTTGGGAGATGAACTGCAAGAGATAGAGAGAATAGAAATATTTCCCATTGGTAGAAACTTTCCTTTGCCCTTGATGGCTCATTTCTATATCCTGAACTCTGCATAATCTTTCCCCTCCTTTTTGCCATAAAATCTTTTTGTGTCTATGCCCTCCACCCTTTCTGTATGTTAGTTATCCTTAGGCACTCTATTTCCTCTTCTGAAGCAGGATGCTGTCCTTTTAGATGTGTTTCTCTGTCATCTCTCTATAAATCTAATGCTAATTGTAATTTTCTCATCTCCCATTATAGAATCTCTTTTCCTTTGGGAAATATTCTTCAATAGGACTCCTTCCCACCACTATATGGGAATGTTTCTATTCCCTTTTCATAAATTAATTCCTTCCTTTGTCATTTCACCCATTTTGCTGTTGGTCTTTTTCTTCCTGATAGAGTACAGGAGTTATTTTTCCATTATAGTTTATCTCTGAACCTTCTTTTAAACTTTTTCTCCAGAATTTGTGTAATCATTAGCATCTCTATTGTGTTCTTTCTTTGTAACTGTTCTAATGTAATTTCAAATGCATGTGAATTTTCTTTACAAGTATAAGCCAAATTTATTTTGGGTACAATGTACATATATAAACATATGTATACCTACATGTGTAATATTTTAACAACTGTACTTTTATTTCGATATAATTGATTTCCTTTGTAATTCATATATATGCACATTTATATATTTTTTCATTTGAACTATATACTTTGCCAGACTGCCAAAGGTGTCCATGACACAAAAAAGACTTAACTCTAGCTTCACTATCAAGGAGAAAAATAAGTGACAACAATGAAAACATTTGTGTGTGTGTTTTAGCCACACACAAGCGCATATATATGTATATACATATACACACATTTATATTAAATTATGTATACATATACCATTTATGTAGATTTGTATGTCTAGTGGATAGAAATGTGGTATCAGAGTCAGAAGGCTCTTCATGTCCTGACTGGCATACTTTCTGAGGAGCCCTGGTTGATTCACTTAATCTTTTAAAGTCCCAAGTAAGGCCAAGGCTATAAGGCATGTAGAAAGTAAGGACCAACATTGATGAGTATAAATCTTCTCTTTGTGAGTTCCTAATACCAATGAAATCTTTGGTATGGTTCAAAAAATGATCTGTGGATACATACACACATCTATTTTCTTTTCTTAAAGTAAGGAGTCAGTTGGCAAAAATTTTTTTGTTTGTTTTTTAGGAAATCACCAAAAAGTTATATTTAATCATATTCTAAACCCAGATACTATAGTCTAAGCCATTTGATGTGAAAATGATTTCTACCTCTATTTTAACATTCACAAGGTGCTTTCTTTTTGAAATAGCAAAACAGAATGTGCTTCAGTCCATAATTCATACTCTGACTGATCAAATGGATGTTCATGGTGAATTCTGAAATTTACATAAAGGAGTTGCTCTGTGAAAGCTATCAGTCACACTGACAGCCAATGGAACAATTGTCCAAGTGATGTGTGGAAGTGTTGTAAATGATCTGAATTTCTCTCTCACTGTGAGGTGTTGATAGTAATACTTATGGAAATGGATAATAGAGCAGAATGGAAACTTCATTTGTCTTTAATCTCTTAAATATCTTTGTCTATTGACCAGTACTTATCGTGGCTGTCCCCTTCCCTCCCCCACCCAGCTCTGCAATATTGATATAAATAACAAATTTTTTGTGTTTTTCCTTATACAGCAAAAATAACACATGAAATATATATATGTATACACACATACATATATATGGTAGTTTTCCAAACATTCTCTAAATGCACAAATGGAACGTATAGTAGTACCAAAAATATATGGGTTATCATTATTCTTTCTGCAAATATGTAAATGTATCATTTAATTCTTGCCATGTCACTGAAGTGACAAACTAAGCTTTTTTTGTTCCACATATATGTAACTTAATTCTCCCTGTCACTGTAGAAAGTAAGTTAGAAGTATACTTTGCTCCCTGAAACTTCACCATTATTTTATGGGCCAGTTAATAAAGTGACAAACTACTGTGACTAAAATGGACAGTTCATACAAAAAAAAAGTATTTACCCCAAAAAGATACCTGATCTATGTGTGGAACAATGGAAGAACTTGGGTTCTTAGATTGGTCATTCAGAAAGACTGCAAGTTAGTTGATTGAACCTCCTTGTTTTATAGATGAGGAAACTGATGCTCACAGTGGTTAAATGACACTCCAAGTCACAAAGCTACTATATAGATGCTTTGTGCCAGAATCAAGATTCAAATTCAATGTCAACTTTTTCCCTACTCTACCATTTATTTTTAAACCTTCTTTACTCCTCTTACCAACACATTTTGTGCTATGACTCTTTTTAGTTTGGCTTATTCAATGTTATGCATGAATTTAACATTTTTGTATTAAAATTTCACATGGATAGATGAGAATGCAAAGTATTTTTCTGTTCTGAGGATCATAGATTATGCATAATTGAGCCCCTTCCTATTCTACCTCCCTCAATTTCCCCTTTGTGATATCAAAATATTCAGAAGCATTTCCCCTTTATGATATCAGAAAATTCAGAAGCACCACACATATAAACCCATATTTTCTATCTTAGAAACAACTCTTAAAGACAGTAGGACAAGGACTAGGCAAATATGGTTAAATGACTTGTCCAGGGTAACACAGCTAGGAAGTGTTTGAGGTCAGATTTGAACCCAGACCCTCCTGACTCAAGGATGATGTTCTATCCATTGTGAACATGTTTGTTTTTTTTAAATTGTTCATTCCTATGTAGGAATTATTTTAGAATTTGAGATCTTAGAGGGAAAATACTATGTTTTCTTAATATGTTTTGTCCATTATTCACAGCAGTTGCTTTTTCAATAAGAATCCCAAGATACTGATAACAATTTCACATAAATCTGCCTGTTACATACATATGCTTTCTTAGTCTTACTCTTCTTGCTCTTTAAGCTCAAAGCTTAAAAAGCTTTGTAGGAACTAACAGCATTCTATGGCCCTCAGAAAACTAATGACCTTGGACTGCATTAAAAGAAGTAGAACTTATAAGAATAGAGGTGGCAGGATTTGGTTTTCAAAAATCTGTTTTTTATTACTGAAGCATTTTGGAGAAGCTTACAAATTCATTTTCTATAATGTACCTATTCCATGTGTTGGCAATATGGCAAGAAATAAGAATAATAAGTATTTCTTTATCTTGAGTAAATTTTATGTTATCTTTATCTCAAAGATATAGAAAATTCTTTGACATTCATCAAACTTCAAGTCATTTTGGGCACTTTTAGCTTCCAACTTTTAAGAAGGCAGAAGAGGTCAATTCTACTTTAAGTTGTTGAAGGAGAATACTTTGGGGTCACAGGAGAGAAGCTGACAGTGTGCTTCATATTTATCACCAGCCTACTATGGTAGAAACCTTGTGGTGTTTCCCATTGGGTGAGACCTATAATTTGTTCTTGGTTGAGGTATTATTTTTCTCCTAATGGGAGAGCTCCTTCACTCTGAATTGTCTGGAGCATATACTCCCTTGTATACCTTCTCTTATTTCTGTTTTGTTATGTGTAAGAAGGTTTCTTTGTTATCTGCTATGTGTTTTTATTGTTGGACTGATATTTGGTAGTAAAGGGTTCAAACTTTGGATATAGAGCTTAGAGTCTCCCTCACCCCCCCATATTCCTCCCCAACTCCAATAATGACTTAGTTATCATAAGTTAAATTAAACCTTATCATAAACTATAGACAAGTAAAATTTAAGGGAGCAGATAGATAAAATAGATAGTCTGCTA
The DNA here is from genome assembly GCF_016433145.1 of Gracilinanus agilis. Classification (NCBI taxonomy): domain Eukaryota; kingdom Metazoa; phylum Chordata; class Mammalia; order Didelphimorphia; family Didelphidae; genus Gracilinanus; species Gracilinanus agilis. The sequence continues at coordinate 96,882,333 of NC_058133.1, read as the reverse complement.
CTTCCTTTCTCCAAGGAGGGCAGAGTGGCTAATGGCCTCAACTTACTGCTTTCTTTCCTGGTCGGAACTAAAGTGTTCCCTGGAAAAGGGTGAGGGAGAAGAGATGAAAGATATCTATTCTACCTCTTTTATAGCCACACAATACCCCCCCCATATTATAAGCAGAAGCCCTTTGCCATAAGTGGAGCCCCTACATTTATAACAAAAACATTTCATAAATATATACATGTATATATTGGGCTAGATAATATCTGTAAACTAAAAACAAACAAAAAAACCACTCACTAAAACAATCTCTATACTACCTTATCCTGGACTAAGGATTTATAATGTAAATAAGCCTTATTTATGATAAAATAATTACATCTTACACTTTTCTACTATAACCAATAAATCATGCTATATGATTTATTTATCCTTGAGATGACAGGACTCTTATCCTTTTGGTTTCAAATTTCTGCTTGCTTGAACACAAAAACTGGAAAGGCAAATAGTGACATAATATTACTCTATCTTGAATCAGTTTTTCTGTCCAGCACAGATCCTTTCAAATGCTGACAAGTCTTTTAAAGTTCTCCCTCAATTAATCACTTTTTTGCCTGTGAAAGTGGGAGCTACCAAGAAAATGAAGTTAAAGAAAGGCTACTTCATTCAGGTTGCAATTTTGTATCAATGTGACAGAATTTAATTTCTTTAGAGATTTTGTGCAATTTTGTAATTTTGTGAGTGGAGTGGAGGGCAGGATGGAGTTGGTAGATTAAGGAACTCTTTATCAATTGAGTCCTTGAATATGCTTGATGATCATTTAAAAAAATTTTTTTTCAGTTAGTGAAAGTGTTATTCTTAAATGACTTCATTTGCATATGAAAGGGTCAGGAAGAAATTTGACAGAAACTATGAATTTACCCTTTGCTGGGATTTCTTAGATGCTTTTTATCCTCCTCTTCATTGATGTTTGGGAGTTTAAAAGGGGCAGCTAAGTGGCTCAGTGGTGGACCTGGAGTCAGAGACTTGAGTATAAATGTGGTCTCAGACACTTACTAGTTGTATGACATTGAACAAGTCACTTAATTCTGGTTGTTGCAGTTTTCTCATCTGTAAAATGAACTGGAAAAAGAAATGGAAACCAGTATAGTATCTTTGTCAAGAAAAACTCCAAATGTGATTAAGAAAAGTCAGCCCAATTTAAAAACTGGGAATCTAATTCTGGTTGAGTCAATCCATAGGAAAGTCATCTCCAAGAGTCATTTATGGAGGAAAGACTGAACTCTTTACTATTTACTTGTATCTCTCAAAGAATGAAAACCAAGTGGGAAAAGATATTTCTCTCCTTTCTTCTATAAGCAATTTTGTCCTTCTGAAGAAGCAAGTGACCTCAGGAAAGATATGTGTACATACAGCTTGAAAAAGGAATTGAAGGACATTGCTTCCTAAACTCCAATCTTCTGTTGAAAAGAGAGTTCAGAGTGAGAGTCAGGATCCAGCAACTCAACAGACCTCAAAGTTCAGACTCTGAGGGAGCAGAACTGAAGATGTTTCCTAGGGCTTCTAGGATAAGGGATCCATTTTCTGAAAAGATCCTCACAATGCTTATTCTTTTAAAAAGTTAATTAAATTTTTTCAATGAACAACATTCTATTTTTTTTTCCTGTCTACCACTTTTTCTTCTTGGGGGAAAAAAAGTAAAACAAAACTCCTAACAAATATACATAGTCAAGCAAAACAAGTTCTTGCATTAACTATGTTCAAAAAAATTATTCCTTATTCTTAATCCTCTGTGAATGACCTCTCTGCCCTGGAAAGGACAGCCTAGTGAGCCAAACTGAAGAACATATCTAAGATATTTCACTGAATGAGTAACATCATGCTGAAATCATAAGAGGACATCAGGAAGGCTGCAGCTTCAAAGATGTGAGTTGTCTATTAGGTTATGTCCCCTACAATGTGGGAACCTTCATACTCATTCTTTATACTTGCTTACTAAAGCTAGCTAATAGCTAAAAAATAACCAACATTTATCTAGTACTTACATATGCCAGGTGCTGTGCTAAGCACTTTACATTCATTATTTCCTGTGATCCTCACAACAACCCTGAGAGATAGCTCCTGTTATTATCTTTATTTTATAGATGAGGATACTAAGGCAAACTGAGATTAAGTGACTTGCCTAGGGTCAGACAGTTAGTATGTGTCTAAGGCTGGATGTGGACTTAAGATTTCTTGACTCCAGGTCTGGTACTTTATCCACTGCACCACCTACCCGATCTAATAGCCCCTTAGAGGATATGCATTTTGATAAGAGAGTCTTCTATAAATTCCCAGGTACATGGAACACGTTTTATTGTAAATCTTACTATCCTGATCCTTTGTTTTGAGCTAATTATATTCCTTGTCCTCCAGCTAACTACTGAAAATAAATATATGTCCAGAGACAAATATGAATGATTTTGGATTATTCACTTTTTGGAATATTCATTCTACCTCTGTTAGAAGGAGTAATTGAGAGTGGATAGTAAAAGGATATTAATAACAATAATAATTGTGAACTTGTATAAATGAAATTAAGTATTTTATGCTGCTTCTTAGTGTTGAAGGTTTAAGTTATTTAGAGTTCTTTAAATTAGTCCTTTCACTCTCAGGTCTGATGCTTATCAAGGTAACTAAGGCAGTACATGTTTGTTAATCATTAAATCTTTGAGAGTAGTGGCAAATTCAAGGTTAAGTCAAATATGTTTAGGTAGGCATATCTACTTAGACTTAAAAATAGTTTATGATTATTATGTCAGAAAGTTCATAAAAATCAAATTTTTAGGACAACACATCATTAATTAATTTATTAGAGAATAGCAAAGTCACTTTAAATTAAAAGTTTAAAATAACACCTCTCATTTTCTTTCTTTATCATGTCATTTTGCTCACTTCTTTCTGAGATTTTTAAGTTGTTTACTCGTGTTTTGAAAGGAAAACCAATAAACCAAGTGTCTGTTCCCATTTTTATGAGCTCTTAGGTCTTCTATTATATTAAGGCAATTGAGCAGCAGAGAAAGATATTGTAAGGCCAAGATAACTCATATTTGTCTTGACTATATGATTTGCATTCTGATAAAAATTATTAAATACTATGGATGTCTTTATTTTAGACCTATTCAACTGCTGAAATAAACAAAAGAGGAAAGATGTATTCTGTCAGTTAGCCAACAAGCATTTTTTTAAGGAGTTACTATTTCAGGCATTGTGCTAAGAGATGGAATACAAAGAAAGGCTAAAAAAATATCCCTGCCCTGAGGAACTTAATTTTCTCCTGGGGAAGAAAATCTGTAAAATACCCTGCTTACAGGATGTAAGTGAAAGATGTTCTCAGAGAGAAGGTGGTGGGGGAAAAGTTGAGAAATGTTTCTTGTAGAAAGCAGGATTTGAATTGCATCTTAAAGGAAGCCAGGAAGGGCAAGAGTTTGAAGTAAGGATGGAGAGTACTCAACAGTTGATGGTGTGGTCATAATAAGTGAAAAGGCATAGTGTCCTTTGATTCTTTCTTTGACATCTTTGGGATATATATGTTGTGGTTGTGTCTCTGGATAAAGAAGTATGCATGATTTAATAGCTTTTGAGGCATAGTTCCAAATTGCTTTTCATAATGGTTCACAGCTCCACTAATAGGACATAATATTTAGGACTTGTTTACCCATAGCTTTTCTAGAATTTGTCATTTTTCCCTTTTTGTGAGATGATGCTTCCGTTTTGTTTTAATATTCATCACAATAATAAATAATTTATAGCATTTTCATATGGCCATCAATAATTTTGATTTCTTCCTCCAAAAATTATTCTTAATTTTTGACTATTTATGAAGTGGGGAATAGCTCTAAATTTTGTAAATTTGACTCAGTTCTCTATATATTTTAGAAATGATATCTTTATTGAAGCAATTTGTTTGAAATAGTTTTCTAAATTTTTTGTTTTTCCAATTTTAACTACACTAATTTTACTTTTTTATAATTAAAAAGACTTAGAAACTGGGGAGATGCATATCAGTTGGGAAGTGGCTAAACAAATTTTTTTTTAATATTGTACTATACCGTGCTACTGGAATGGTTTCAGAAAAACCTGAGAAGACTTCTGTGAACTAGTAGAAAATGAAATGAAAATAATTAGAAGAACAATTTATAAAATAACCACAATATAATATATATAATCAGCTTTGAGAGATTTAGTAAATCTTATTTGTAAAATGTTCAACAACACACTTCAAAAGACTCATGCTGAAACATATTATCCACTTCCAGATGAAGATCTGATGGACTTACAGTGCAGACTGAACCTTCTTCCTTCCTTCCTTCTCTTCCTTCTCTTCCTTCTCTTTCTCTCTCTTTTTCTTTCCTTCTTTTTTTTTGTCACAGTAGCTTGCCCCTTTATTAACTGTCCGATAAAATGATGGTGAAGTTAGTTTCAGGTTGCAAAGTATACTTACTTTCTACAGTGATAGGGAGAATTAAGTTACATATATGTGGAACAAAAAGGCTTAGTTTGTCACTTCAGTAACATGGCAAGAATTAAATGATACATCTATATTTTTGCAGAAAGAAAAATGATAATCCATATATTTTAGTACTATACTATCTTCCATTAGTACATTTGGAACATGTTTGGGAAATTACCATATAGATGTGAGTACGTAAAACTTGAATAAAGATTATGACACTCTTTATAGGCAGACAATAGTACATATTAATGCTGCCAAGGAGAGCATAGCCAATTTTTTTAATGGAGATTGACTTTAGGTCTATGATTTCACTAGTATAGAGAACTTCTACTGTGGAAACCCTTCTTCTTATCGCAGATCAATATCTATTCTGTAATTTATAGTTTTAGAGAATTGATTGAAAGTACTAAGAAGTTGTGACTTGCCATAAGTCACAAAAAAAGAAAGTGTCTGAGGAAGGTCCTGAGCTCAGCTCAGAAAGCCTGGAGGTCATTTCTCTGTCCACCACCACATAGTACTTTCCTTTTATTTCTCCTGAATCCAACACTCTTCTTAAAATTTTAATCAAATAATTATTTTTTTACATTAAAATTTTTAGTTAATTTGCTCTGTCCTCCTCCCTACACTAGAGAAGGCATCATTGGACGTATATATTTATATATAAAATATATGCATACATATATACATATACTTACATCTATAAAATATATACATATGTATACATAAATATAAGACATACTATGTCTTATTTCTATCAGTTCTTTCTCTGGAGGTGGACATACACATCATTCTTCAAATAATATTTCTGTTGCTTTATAAAATGTCCTTTTGGTTCTGCTCATTTCAATCATATTTTTTTTTCACCTAAAAACCCTTTCATGTTGATTTGGTATTTACCCCTTTTGTTATTCTTACCTCAGTGATATTCATAAGCAAGGACATAATCCAAACTGGGGATGGCAGAAGGGCTATGTTGAATCCACACTCAGTCAATAAACACTTCCAATTGGTAAATGTCTGAACAAATTGTGGTATGGGATTATAATTGAATACTATTGTGCTATAAGAAATTATAAGAAGAATGATTTTAGAAAAAGCTGGAAAGTCCTATATGAATTGATGCAGAGCAACATGATCAGAATCAGGAGAACATTAAACACAGTAACAGCAATACTATGTGCTGAACATTTGTTAACTGACTTAGCTATTCTAAGAAATATAATAAGAACAAGGATCCAAGGCTATCCCCAAGGACTCATGATAAAAAATGCCATCTACTCCAGAGAAAGAACTGATGGAGTCTGAATGCAGACTGAAAGAAACTATATTTTACTTTCTTCATTTTTTTGTTGTTCAAGTTTTCTTCCATGAAATGACTAATGTGGAAAAATGTTTTATATTTTTATCATACACCAGTTTTCTTGCTGTCTCATGGAGGGAGTAGGGAAGGAAGGGAGTTAGAATTTGGCTCAGATAAAAATAAAACAAAGATTTAAATTGTTTTACATGTAATTGAGGAAAAAATAAAATAATATTTAAACACTGCACTTATTAACCACCTACTAGTTCAAAGCAGTAAGCTGATTCTGGAGATCCAAATTTAAAAAAAAAAAAAAAGATGGTCACTGCCCTCAGGGATTTCACAGTCTAATAATCTAACAGGAGAAGCTAGTACTCAAAAGGATAGTTAGAAGGCATTTATCTCCCATCCAAGTACTTATAAGAACAAGCCGTAGTATATGATTGTAATGGAATATTATTTTGCCATAAGGAATGACAAGACAATCACAAAAAAACTCTTGAAAAACTTATATGAAATGGTACAAAGTGAAGTGAGCAGAACCAGAAGAATTTTTACACAATAAAGAGCAATAATATGCAAATGAATGAACTGTTATTAGCAGTGCAAGGATTCAGGGTTAGGGTTACCACAGAAGGAACTGACAGAGTGTGAATCTCGATTGAAGCATGCCATTCTTCACTTTATTTCTTCCATTTTTTTCTAGTATAAGTGATAAGTATATTCTTTCACAACATGATGAACATGGAAAAAATACATATAATTTGTACAACATATGTTACCTTCTGTCTTAAGGATGTGGAAGGGTCAGAGGGAAAGAGAACATGGATTTTAAAATGTCAGAAAGCAGTTATTAAAAATTATATTGACATGTAAAAAATAAAATTAAGAAAGGGATTTATTAAAGGAGGCATTCTGGGGGAGTGGAGAAGTCCAAAATAGTGTAGCTTGCTGGGAAATGAGATGGCTGGTCTGGTGGCCTTCTTTAAATGGAAATTCTCTGCCCTCCATTCAGAAGAATTCTAGGGATCATGATACTGATGAGGTTGGAGTAACAAGGCTGAATTGATCTTGCAGGATTGTTTTAGTGAGTATGATGGAGGGTCATCAAACCCTGATAAACTTATATATTTATTTTGAAATATAGAAACAAGTTAAATAAATTATTTCAGAACACTACTACCCCTATAGAATTAAAATGCAATCAAAGACTTTAAAAAAGGGATTTGTTTTGTCATTCTTTGTTCAGAAAAATGCCCTTTGTTTGAAACTGAAAACTGTGAGTATTTTCTATTTCTACTTCTCCTATAAATTAAAATGCCTGATACAAAGTAGGAAATTGATCAATATCTTAATGAATGAATGTCTTCATGGATAAATGGATGAATGGAGCTTTGGTATATTTGTTGAAGAAACAAAGACACTGACATTACTGAGAACATGAAATGAATTGAAATATTTGAGTTTCACAACAGAGATCAGAATTATCAGTTATGATGCTCAATTATAAACCTGACTGAAGTTCTGATGGGTGAATGTTGTGGGTGGGTAGTTAGATTGTTTTTGTATGTAAGTAATGATCCTTTATAATAATGATCCTATTAAAATATATAATAATGGTCCTCAATAATTACTTGAACCCCCAAATATTCCTGGGTGCCTTTTATGATTTAGAAATTCTTAAGTTCATTTTTGTTATTTCTACAAGAAACATCTAATGTTTTAGAAATCCATTATATTTCATTTTGCCTAGATTTATATATGCAGCTAATTTAACTGTTTTGACTCAAGTGCCAATCAGGTTAATTAAAGAACCAGCCAATTTATTGAAATGAAATAATAGGCAAAGAAAGTATATACATAAACCTCATTTCGATTAAGATATTAAACCAGTTATATGGAAAAATAATCTTTGTCTAAATATGTATCTATACCTCCCCCAAGCTCAAACCCTATTTCTTCTTTAATACCTATTCCCTGACTTTCATAACGCACACTGACATCTCTCCTCTCTGAAATGCTAGAGCTCTATTTCACATATGATACTGAGGATATATTATTTTTTTTTGGTCCAGCATAGTCAGCATGGGTCAACATTGTGAAGAAAAAAACCTTCTTCTCCTCCCACCCCCAAAAAGGAGAGAACAAGAAAACCCTAATGTTCAAATTTTGGTTCTTAGGGTAAAATAAGAGAGAGAACAAAGGATGTGAGAGGCCTGCTATATTGTGCCCTAATCAGATGACAACTAGAATATTATGTTCATTCCTGGGGTCCATGCTTGAGGAAAGATATTGGTATATTAGGAAACTAACTAGGATAATAAAAGTATTGGAGATCATGCCATATGAGGCTTACAAGAAGAAATGGGTGTTTAACTTGCAAAAAAGAAGATAGCAAAAACATCATGATAGATGTGTTCAAATATTTGAAGAGTTGTCACAGTAGATAGATTCAATTTGTGCTTAAACTTGAAGGGCAAAAGAGAAGTTATGAATGGATTTTGCAGAGGGTCATATTTCTTTTTCATCAATCAATCAGTAGCATTTATTAAGCACTTAGCCACAGATTATGCCTGGTGCTAGGGAGGAAAAAAATCTTTGCCTTCAAGGAGTTCACGGAGGAGATAACATATATATATATATATATATATATATATATATATATATATGTATATATGTATATATGTATGTATGTATATGTATATGTATATATGTTGTTCAGTAATTTCAATTGTGTCTGACTCAATGACCCCATTTGGGATTTTCT
>NC_058133.1:96849387-96873516 GCF_016433145.1 Gracilinanus agilis | reverse complement strand
CATACATACATACATACATATAGGTATATATAGGTATATAGGTATGGGTATATATATATGTAGGTATATAGGTGTGTGTGTATATATATATAGGCATATAGGAATATATAGGTATATAGGTATAGGTGTATATATATATATAGGTATATAGGTGTGTGTATATATATATATATATAGGTATATGGGTATATATACCTATAAAATAAAAAACACTTTTTGTTGGGGAGGGCATAACAACTGTAAAAAACAGGAAAGACCTCTTATAGTAGGTAGTACATGAGCAGAGTATTTGATCTGAGGAAAACTTAATATAAGTGGAAGATGCTGCCTTGGGAGGTAGTTAATTCTTCTTCAACAGAGATCTTAAAAAAGATCAGACAATTCTTTTATAGGTATATTGTTTAGGATGATTCCCATTCAGTTGTAGATTAAATTATAAAATCTTTGAGGTTCTTTCCAATTCTAAGATTTGGTAACAGCTTAATATTTATATAGCTTATCTCCACAACTAAAAAGTAAGTTCTTTAAGGGAAGGAATTCTGTCCTTTTTCTATCTTCAGTTACTACTAGCATTGTACTTTGCATATACATATTATGTGTTTTAGTATTTTTGTGATAGTAATTTATGAAATACGTTAACAACAAAATTTTTTCCTGAGAATTTTCCTGCAGACTCATGGCCTCTGAATGACTAGCAGCCTTGTTTGTTCCCTGACAGCAGTTTATTTGAGGGAGGATTGATTATTCTCATCTCAATGTGTGAAGATTTGGAGATTTGTGCCTCCTGTTAATCATCTGTCTTCTGTCTGCTTATGTACACATCTAATAGCAATAAGAGAAGATAAAGGCAAGGTAAAATAATTAGTTATCACAGCATGAAAGATAGAAGAGAATGAAATATTTGCTCTTTGTTAAATGTGGCTTTTAGGAAATATTTGTTAGGTAAACTAAGGATAGTTCTTACTCAAACATAAATTTCTAGTCTTTATAAAAGATGAGGATAATTAAAGATTGTGAAATTTTTCTTTTTCTTTCTTCCTATGGAAGGCTGTACAGTTGATAATTAAATCCTAGAATTCAGAGCTTTAAAATAGAAATGAAAATGTTGATAGCTTTTATTATAATAAACATTCCTAGTTACCTTAGAATATCTCCCACTCTTAAGAACATTAAAAACAATCTCTGCACGTCTTAGGAATATAGGGCCCTGGGGCTGGACCAGAACACTGGACTTGACTAAGGAGATAGATTTGAGAAGATGAGGGCATTATAAAATGTGTGGTGTTTGCCTGTCTTTTTCTTTCTGCCTCTCTATGTCTCCCTCTCACTTTTTCTTCCTCTCTCTTTATACACACACACACACACACACACACACACACACACACACACACACACAAAATCTTCCTAAAGTACAGATCATCCCTCCCCATTCAATGAACTCTAGTGGTTCCCTATTACATCCAGGATAAAATGGAAAATCATTTGTTTTTAGTTTTTAAAGCTCTTCATAACCTAGCCCACTTGTATCTTTCCAGTCTTTTTACACCTAAATCTCTGCCACAAACTCTAATTGATTCAATTACATTGACTTTACCCATAATGATCCATCTATGGACATTTTCCAGAGTTCCCTATGCCAGAAATTCTCTACCTCCTCATTTCTGCCTCTTCAGTTCCCTGGTATCCCTGGCTTTCTTCAGGCCTACCATCTGTAAGAAGTTTTTTTACAATCCTTTCTAATCTTAGTGTCTCCCCTTGAGATTATCTCCATTTGTATTGTTTGTACATAGTGGTTTGAATGTTGTCTCCTCCATTAGATTGTTAGCTCCTTGAGAACACAGATTCTTTTTTGCCTTCTTTTGTATCCCCAGCACTTGTAGTGCTTGGTACATAGTAGGTGCTTAATAAAAATATTTGTTGACATCAGTAACTGGATTTTCAGATGGGCTCTGGGATTTAATTGCTGCAGTGAACTTCCAGGGAGAAATTACCTCAACCAGTGCAGACAAGCATATTCTCTGCTACTTAGGTTTTCAAAAGTTGTCTGGAGCTGTAGTGGGGTCTGACTAGGCCTCTACTTTTGGGTGTTAGCTTGGATCTGCTGGGGCCATGATTGTGTCACAGTGAAGACACTGGAAGAACATTGGTGTTAAAAGGATGGGCATTTTTTCTTTTTCTTTTTTTAATGTGGTTTTGTTTTGTTTAAATATATATTTTTTCTAATTACATGTAGATTTTTCAAAACATTCATTTAAAAAAAATGAGTTAAAAAAACATGAAATCATTTCTCCCTGAAAGTGTGCAATATTAGCTTTGCTCCTTGGCACATTCTTGCTCTTTCTCTGCCTTTCATGAATCCTGGTGGGAAGTTCCATACTACTTTGTCACCTCTCTAGCATCATACCTTTGAAGATATTGCCATTTCACACCTATACCAAGACCCCACCAAGATGCCAGAACACTGAGAAGTACATGACCAACTTCATAGGTTTGGCTTAAATGGAGGATGCTCTGAGGAGCTGGTATACCATACCACCATTTGATGGATGATGAGTGACAGTATTTCTTATCATGCTCCTGTTTGCTTCACAAAGATGGTAGAGAAAATCTGACATTCCATGGCTGTCCTGAAACACTGCCAGGAGAACGATTGTGAAGAACCATCTTTTGGAAAAGAAAATGGAGCAAGAACACAGAAACCAGGAAATCAGGGAGTGAGCTGATTGCTAGGAAGTACAGCACAGGGAGCCCAGATTCACCTAACAGTGATTCCCAACATGAGTTCAGTAGTAGGCTAGGAAAGTGCTATTATACTGAAGAAATCTGGAAGCAAGCTAAACAAATGGAAATTGAAGCGAAGCAGCAGGCTATGAAGAAAATACAGGAAGCTGTAGCAGAGGCTGAGCAGAAGGCCTTTGAGAGCACCATATTGGAGAGAACCCACGTGCAACAGACCATCACAGATGCCAAACACAAGGCCCCTGATGATTCCTTTCTGGTTACAAATAAGCAAGAAGAGACCACTGAGAACTACTGGAACTGTGGATGCAGAGCCAGCAAAGTGTTCAGTGGCTTCATTGCCCAGTTCTTTTTGTCAGCACAAAACTAGGAGCCAATCTCCACATCTGTGGCCAGGGGCCCCACAGTCAAAGCAAACTGTTTTTCTTTCCCGCAGGGTAAATATCACCAAAGCCACTGAAGGAATGCTGAGCCCAGCCCTGAACATGACATCAGTGGCCATCTCACAGTCCTTGACCCCTGCTATAGACATCAATGGGCTTTGAATGTTTTCGTCATCCTCGTGGTCACTTCTTACCACCACAACCAGCCTCTTGGGATACCAAGAGTAGGCAGTGATTTCAGTTGACATATACCTTTGACAAACCATTGGCACACATTATCAGTCAGACAGCAAGGGACACAGAAAATTATTTTCATTAACTGTCATGTTCCCCAAGGGATATGATGAACAGCAGCTTTCTCAGTGATGACTTTGTTTCTCTCTCTGTTTCTGTCAGAGTTTTAAACTATCTGTGTGAGTTGAAGCATGGCATTTAATTTCATTGGACCTCGGTTTCCTCATCTGTTAAATAGTTTGATAATGTGTAATGTCCCTTCCAGGTCTTAAGGTTATCATTTTTAATGCTATTTTTTCTATTGTATTTTGCATACTGTGTAACACTCAGATTCATTAAGCTTATTTGTCCATATAATGCCAATGAAGTGGACTGGTACAGTCTTCCTTAGATAATCATGTGGATTGTCTGCTCAGACTATATTGATTTATTTACTATTTACTATAGTGGTATAATATTTACTATATTGATACTAAAGTTAGTGTGGGCACCTGTGTATAAACCACTGTGTTTGGAACTTCCTAAAAGAGATGTTCCAGCCTCAGCCCCCTGGCTGCTCATAATATACTCATATCCTCATCTGGGGGGGGCAGTTTTTTTAAGTTACTATTTTAAAGCCCTTTCCATCCCCTTCAATTCATACCTGCAAAAGTCATGGTTCAATAGAATTAGCATTAGATTGAAATGCCAGAATCAGAGAATCTGAGAATAAGAAATTCAGCAACCACCTACTTGAATCCATCTCCTAAAGAAGTTTCCCTTATAATATACTTAACAAATGTTCATTCAGCCTTTGTTTGAAGACCTTCACTGAAAGAGAAGCCTACTACCACTTGAGTCAATTCAGTTTACTTTTGGACAGTTTTAATTGTTGGAAAAATTTTTCTCACATCAAACCTAGTTTTGCCTTTTTGTGATTTTTAACTTGGTCTTAGTTCTGCCTTATGTGTCCAAACAGAACAAGTGTGATCCCTCTTTCATATGACAGCCCTTGAGTTCTAGTTAAAATTTTCTCACTGATGGAAAGCAAGAAATTCAATAAGTTCTCATTTCTTCAAACATAAAAGGAAGATGTTGGTCTTGATTTTTAGTGTCCTTTTAGCAGGACATTCTACAATAAGGTAGCACACTGATTCTGGAATAAGAAAGACATGAGCTCAAATCTGGTCTGTGAAAGAGAGAGCTGTGTGACCTGGGCAAGTCACTTAATTTCTGCTTCAGTTTCCTCAACTGTAAAATGAGGATAATAATAGTATCTACCTCCCAGGGTTGTTGTGAAGATCAAATGAAATAATATTTTCAAAGTTCTTGGCACAGTACCTGACACATAGTAAGCTCCATATAGTTGTTAGTTAAGATTATTATTATTATCATCATTACTTCTACTATTTATAACAAGGTTAAGTAGTTTTAATTTATCAGATTTCTTTTAAAGTTTCTCATTTTTTAAAAGTGAGTAACAAAATGGGTTGAGCAGGGGGTAAAAAGACACTGCTAAAGCCAAGGACATTGGTGAGCCACAAATTAAGTAACTAATATTTGAAAATAATTTCCTCTTTGGTTAGTTGGCTAAAACAACCATGAAAATAGAACAAGACATTACATGCTGTACAGAGAGAGCACAACAAAATGAGCAGGGCCATAGAGTACTCTATGTACCTATTTTTATTCAAGGAACTCTTGAAATGTGTTAATCACATTGCAAAAACATGCTATTACGTGACCATAATGAATTTCCTTTAAAAGAAATCAAATGAATAGAAAAGCTGATTTAGTATAGTATTCCAAGCACATTGGTGAGTTGTATCACTGTCATAGCTGGCAATGAAAATGTAATAATGAGAACAATCATAATTCCTAAACCTTAAATAAGGTAGAGCAAAAGTCCTAACTCTGAGTGATAGTATAGTTAACACTTATTTTAAGCAGAAGGATAGGAAAGTCTAGATTTAAATCTATATTAACCTAAGAAAAGTGTCAGGTTTCCTTGACAGATTTCCAGGGGTAAATAGGAAAGCTGCCTATCTATTGATACATTAATTTTATATTAAGTAGAAGTAGTAGAAAGTTAAAAATAGCAGCAGAGCTCATCCCAAATAGAAAGATATAAGGGATGGTACAAGGTATTGTATTGCCCAAACTATCTCTTCTACCAGGCAAAAAAAAATCCAGAGTCACACAGCTACTATGTGTGGCATGATTTGAACTTGGAATTGTATGCATTAAAATCATAGAATGTCAGAACTGGGTTAAATTTTGAGACCGAAGAGTCTAAGGATGCCATAATACAAAGAGCATTGGATCTAGAGTCAGAGGACTTTGGGTTCCAATTATGGTTTGGGAATTTATAAGACTCGAGTCGAAATTCTGGAAGTTTCACTATTTGTAGTTGTATGGCTTTGTGTAACTCATTTCATATTTATGGATCTTAGGTTCTTGTGTATCAAATGAGATTTAAACCAAATAATCTCTAGGTAACTTTTAGTTTAACATCCTGTCAACTGAAAAGCTCAGTAGTAGTACTTATATACTACTAGGTCCCCATACTAATTTGCATTACCAAATTTTAAGTGGTCACATGGATTTAAATTCATACTATTTTAAGTTATAATTTTGTAAAATACATATTTAAATATTATCTTCTCTAATAGAACATAAGCACCTTGAGAATAAGACTTATTTTATTTTGTAAAAGTGCTTGGATCAGTGCCTGTCACATTGAAGGCACTTAATAAATACTTGTTAATTGATTGATTGAATCCAGTTCTAATATCTGATCCTGTGGTTACTCTTTTCTCATATTGTGAATTATTCAGAAATAGAGACATAAATGCTACTGAAATGGCAAACCAATAGCTAAAAATCACTGTTGTTATTTCCACACATAAGTATACTTACTCTTTTGTAATCTAATTCTGTTATGCTTATAAAACATAGCTTAAGACCCATACATGGGTGGAAAAAATGACTGGTGATAATGGTTAACTTCGTGGGGGCAGGACTAGTTAGTAGTATGTGCAGTGGCCATGTCCTGAAAAACCCAGATAATGGTAACCTGTAGGCTTTACACCCATCTGTGTGTTAAAAGGATGTCTACTCCAGGCATGTGAATACTTTCCCCAATGAAAGGGATAAATGAGAACAATTTATTCCAACAGCCATGAAGGTGGCTAAAGTAAGTGCTGGGGAATGCTTCGAACTTGGTTAGACATTGAAGATAATAAAATCATACATTATACCCCAAGTTATTACCAGTCATCGTGACTTTTGTCTTGTCACTGGATCTAGATGACTGGAGGAGAGAGTGAGGCTGATGTCTTTGTGCAACTCTGCCTTACTTAGATCCACTTTATGTGTGAGTCAACAAAAGACACCACCAGCAATATCATTATTTTCCTCTTTAGGCATAAAGGACTACAACCAACCAACCAACCAACCAATGAATCTTTCCATTCTCTCTTTGTATATGTAGGAGCAAGGGAGCTCTTTGTGGGCACAAATGTACATGTTCTAGAAGTGAAAGGCATGGCCTTAGGTTCTACTCTTCCTTCATCCCTCATCAGGACTTAGTTTACTAGTTAGACGAGATAATTTCTAAGTTCCTTTATAGCTTGAATATTCTGTGATTATAGTTGCATGTTTGTAGTGACTCATATGATACACTTGCTATTTAACAGACTGTGATACCTGTCTCATACTAATCAGAAGGACCTTGCTTGATTATAAGGAAAAGCTTAATGTTTGTCCAATGCAATTCAAATTTGAACAAATTCCCAAACCTACTTTTCATTTCTGGGAGTTTAGCTGTTTCAAATTTTTAAATTTATTGCTTTTCTGTTTTTAATCTATTGTGCGTTCTTGTAAAAGTATCAATTATATTTTTGGATTGATATTTTCAAAGAGAACATAAGATGTAATGGACCATGACATATTTCTTCTATATAATGTTTCATATTGTGGACATGCTTAACATTAAATAATGAATAACCACTAATAACCTGACCACCTCTATGGACTAAACATCATCACTACTGTACAAGTTTCTTAGTGTCTTATGGTGCTTTTAAAAAATGGACTCAAGAGTTGACATATCATTTCTATCAATGAAAGGATAATAACTGTCTCTTAAGTTTGCCATTCTTTATGAATCTATCCTGAACATACTCTTAGAAAGCATAATACCACAGCAATATTACATTAATTTGCTTGCTTGATTTTTGGCTCAATGAAATCTGAGAACTCCAAAACTGAATGAGAAAGGAAACTCCAGAACTAATCTGGTAATCAAATTAAGAGAAAAAAAGATTAATGGAAAAATTATGATACTTTTTAGGCAAGCTAGCCAACTTTGTTATGCTTCACTTAAAAAAAAAAGTTGGCCAGGATCCTAAAAAGGTGTTTCTTGAAACCAAATTTTGCATAGTTCAAAAATCATTCTTCCAAGAAAAACTTTTTCTGGGCAAGAAAGGTTTAATTAATTTTACTCAACTTTTCATTTGGGAAAACATAGACATGAAGGAATGAGTAAATATCATTTAAAAGAGTTGAGGTGGGAATTCATAAGCTGACTACTATTTAAAAAAGTAGAGTGCCCCAACCAGTGTACACAGATTAAAGAAAAAGCTCTAATCTACTGCACAAATGGGTAATGCTAAACATAATCTAGTGTGTTTATTCTGTTGAAAATAAAGGGACCATTCAAGAGGGAAAAATACTGAATGAAAGAAGTAATATCAAACACATTTTCACATTTTAAAATGTCATCATTATTTGTAGTTTTAGATTTAGGGGGAGGTGCTGGATTCTTCATCTATCTCTTATTTGATTTCCAGATTGTATGGCATTCAATGACATTTTCTTTTAAGTGTGATATAAACTTTTATGATAAAGTTGAACTGACAATTTCACTGGAAACATTATGCAGGTAGCATGAAAGCAGAGCAGTCTGGTGGAAAGTGGTAGCCAAGGAATTATAAGATTTGAAATTGACTGACTGAATTTCTATTAAATCACTGTGATTTCTATGGTAATTGAAGGCAGAACAAAGAACACTGGCTCTATAATCAGAAGAATTGTGTTCAAGTACTACCACTGATACCTTCTGAATTATCTTGTGCAAGTCACACAAACTTCAATTTCTCACCCATAAAATGAGTGTTAGACTAGATGGTGTATCTGGTCTCTTACATCTCTAAAGCTATAAACTCTAATTGCTATGGATCTCATTTTTCTTGTTTCTAAAATAGAAATAATAGCAAATATTGTGTCATGGAGGCAGCATTGCAAGAAGGACAGAGAAGTCATGGATATAAGATGAGTTCATTTTTTGCCTCTAACATTATTGATTGTGTGACCCTAAACAAGTCACTTTTTCAACTCCCCAAACAACTTGCTAAGAAAATTTATAAGCAACTACTGGTGTGTATTTATTGAGGGAGATTTCTCATGGGGAATTCCATATACAAATTAAATCACACTTCCAGCCAATCCCAGTCAGTTAATAAGCAATTATTAGATGTCTACTATGTGACTGGGCATAAAAAGAAAGGCAAAATACACTGTTTGTTAGGAGATACCACATGATCAACTAGGTAGAAAAAAGCTATATATGAAAAATATTAGAAATAAATTCAATAATAATAAATCCAAACCAAATACTCCCAAAACATTATTGAACAAGGTCAATGTAGGTAAGAAGGTAGTATTTATTAAGTTCTAATCTCATAGGGGTTTTATGAAGTTTAAGCGAGATAATATGTATAAAGTCCTTTGTCAAAACTTTAAATACTATCTATGTCAGATAAGGAAGCAAGTATTTATTAAGTTGTGGGACTAAAGTACTAGAAAAAAAGTAATACATTCCTTGCCATCAAGTAGCTTATTTTCTGATGGAGAAAGATAGTATACAAAAAGGAGCTAAAAGAGGAGAGGGATGGACATGATGTCAAATTCTAGAAAGTTCAAAGCACATCCAGAAGGGGATAAAATAAGGGGACTTCAATTTACCCCTTACACAAACAGACATATAATATAAAAAAGAAAGAAGTTTAGCACTTTAATGGTAAGAGAAAGGAAAACCTTTTTTTTTTCAGTTTTCCATGGCATTTTCATAAAAATGGAATTGACATAAAAATGTTACAAATTAATGTAAATAAATGTAAGAAAGGAGAAATATTAACATATCTATAATAGCTTAGTGTGATAAAAATATATATATTCAATAAATAGCTTCTGAAGAAAACATTAAAAATTAACTTGAATAGGTAACTCAATTCTAAGGAATTAATGGAACAAAGAACAAATTATAGAAATTATATATTATTTTCTAAGGATAATGACAAAAGCAGGACAATGTATCAAAATGTTTGTGATGCAGCTAAAACAGCTTTTAGGGGAATATTTATATCTCTAAACACTTTGATGAAGAAAAAGAGAGAAAGGAGATCAATTTAAAAAACCCAACAAGTTGCAAACTTAAAAAATTACTAAAAATAAAAACACTAAATACGAAAACACAAATCATGAACATCAAAGACAAGATAAGATGAACAAAACTGAAAGCAAAAAACAACAAAAACCAAAAAAACCCTAAGACTTACATTTTTAAAAAATGCTTACCTTCTGTCTTAGAATTATTACTGTGTATTAGTTCTAAGGTGTAAGAATGGTAAGGACTAGGCAATTAGGGTTAATTGATTTGCCTGGGGTCATACCACTAGGAAGTATCTGAGGCCAGATTTGAATGCAAGATTTTCTGTTTCTAGGCCTGGTTTTCTATCTGCTCAGCCACCTACCTGCTCTTTGGACCAATTGAAAAAAATAGGTAATTTGATTTTAAAAAAAAGATCAAATTATCAGTATCATAAGCAAATAAGTGAATTTACAAGTTCAGAAGAAATTAAGGAAATTATGAGAAACTATTTCTATTGTAATTTAACAGTTAAATTGACAAGATAATTCAAATGTTCCCATACTTTCAAGAACAGGAAATGTGAAGGCTGAGTATAAGAAAGAAAGGACTTAACTAATCTAAGAAAATGAATTTGAGGAAATGATAAGTGAGCTCCTAAAGAATAAAACATTGAGACCAGATGAATTTAAAAATAATTCTATCAAGCATTCAAAAAACATTTAATTCCAATACTATATAATATCAGGAGCTATCCAGCAGATTCTTAGGTCTGAGAGGTGCACAGTTTTGGTGAGAAAGAATGAAGCTGTGAACTGTCTGTCCAAAAATCCTCTGAGCTTTCTTTATTTTATACCAGTTTCTTACAAAGCACATTTGAAATTATAGAATTATATCATGATTGGCATATGACTTACAAAATTTTCTCCCATGAAGATTAAGCCCAGATGAGACAAGATTCAAGGTTAGAAATGAGCCTCATTTTTATCTAAAAGTTATTTCAGGAAAAAGCTTCCCTACTTCAAAAGATATCTTTAATGAATGAGTCTTTAACATTATGGGGTGGAAAATACCTGGCTGAATGTGAAACTGTCTGACTGTCTCCTTTGACCTTGGCTGTCTAAGAATAGATACAGGGCCAGGCCAACTTCTACTGATTTCTGCTCTTTTCTCTTAGGAAAAATTGTTAACTCCTTAATTGCTGGTTTACTATAGAATACTTAGATACTTTCTATAAAACTTAAGGCTGTCTTAGAGAATTGAACTGATATGTTTTCAATAATGAAAGGAACCATAGAGAGGGGTCAAAGGTTTTTAATCTCAGACAATCTATCCTGTCTGTGTCCTGACTTGCAGAGCAGAAAAATCGAAACGCATAGCCTTGCCAGTCTGTGTCGATCTTTGATGGGGTCCAGATAAAAAGATTCTGCTAAAAGACCCTGTTTCTCTCTTGGTTTCCAACACCATAAATTCAAAAATGGGAAGAGGAGGGATCCTACTAAATTCCTTTAATTATTTGTATATAGTCTTCATGTTAAAACAGAAAGAAGATTATAAACATATTCCTGATGAATATCAATGCAAAAAGTATAAATAAAGTATTAGCAAGGAGACTTGTAACATTACAAAAATTATATAGTATAATGAGATTGGACTGACACTCAGGAATCCAAGTCTGGCTTTATATTAGGAAAACCAGGGTCATAAGTCAATAAATAAAAAGAACAAAAAATAACATAATTAGGAAAATAGAGTAAAAAATTATTAACAAGATATAATGCTTATATTTCTTTAGGAAAAATATATTAGACTATAGAAAAAATGAATATTTCCTTATTATGGTAAGTAGTATTTATCTAAAGCTAATAGCACACATTTTTATGATGGGTAGAAAGTAGAGACCTCTAATAATATCAAGAGTAAGGGTACAAACATAGGCAAAGAGGAAAGAAAAATATTACTTTTCACATGATATAACAGTTTTCTTAGGGAACACAAACCATTCAACTAAAAAATAATTGAAACAATTTCTTCAGCTACATATATAAAAGAAAACCAGATGACTCAGTAGCATCTCTGTACATTATAAACCCAGTATGAAGAAACAGAAACAGAAATCCCATTTAAAATAACTATATAATATACAAAATAGTTGGAAGTCTATTTACTATGACCCACAAAGCACTATGTATCTTTAAACACAAAGACAGGCTTAAATAAACAGAGAAATATTACTTGCTTTGGGATAGGCTGAACCAATATAATAAAAATGACAGTGCAACATACATTAATTTACTTTTTCAGTATTATACTAATTAGACTCCCAAAGGAGTACTTTGAAGGGCAAAAACAACAACAGAAAACTAAATAATGAAACTCATAGGGAGGAATTTAAGGGGCCAGTCAATAATGAATCTCACATTATATTCCAAAGTAGTAATCATCAAAATAAATTTGATTGTCATTAAGAATTAGGGAAGTTCATCTGTGGAACAAATTAGAAGAACATTATATAGAAGCAAATGAGCACAATTTTTTAGTATTTGATAAGATTCCGAGATTCTACCTACTGGGGCAAGAACTCACTCTATAACAAAAACTGGTGAGAAAACTATAAAGCAATCTGGCAGGAGCCAGATATAAGCTCATATTGCTGTATTCCAAGATAATATTCAAATGAATATGTGACTTGGACATAAAGAGTGGCATCATAAGTAAATTAGAGGACATAAAAAAATACTTATAAAGCATCTGGGAGAGGAAGACCAAACATAGGAAAAAGAGGTTGACAGAGGATAAAACATGTAGTTTTTGAATGTACCCAATTAAAAGTTTTGACAAAGAAAATCAATATGCATAAAATTAGAAGAGATGTAGTTAACTGAAGGTGGGGAAACTTTATAGTAAATTTATTTGATAAACTTCTAATTTCCAAGATAAATGATTCAATTTTATAATTGAATCAAATTGTTTCAAACTTATAAAAAAAACCTAATCTCGAATTGAAAATTGGTCAATGGATATGAACTGTAAGTTAGAAGAAAAAATATTCAAGTTATCACTATTGATAATGTATGAATAAATGCTCCAAATTTGCATGTTTTAATTAATTGCAAATTAAAGCAATTCTGAAGTTCCACCTCATATTCATTAGACTGGCAAAGTTGATAAAAAAAGTAAAATGGCAAATGCTGTAGGGATAAATATATTAACATACTCTATTTGCAACTATGGACTGGTCCATCCTTTTGAGAAAGCAAAATAGAATGGTCCTGGAATAGTGATAAACTGTGAATAACTTTTAACCTAGGGACTGTTTATAACTAAAGAGATTAAACAGAGAAAAGAATCACATATATCAATATAATACCTCTTTTTGTGATGTCAAAGAACTAAAATTGAGGGAGTTCCTGTAAAATGAGGAATTGCTGCACTAATATAATTCCTAATGACATTGACTCAGTTATCAAAGATGAGTCACTAAACTCTTAGCCTCAGGTCATTCTCTCTCTAAGTCGGAAATGTAGTGTGGCAGGATTGCCCATGAGAAATCATATCTCTTCATAACTGTGTTACATCGCACTTCAGGATAGAATGAAGTAATAGTTTTTTACTATTTTCTTTGTAATAGCTACATGACATTAATAACTACATTGACATTAATTTCTATTTTTGTCTTGTCATGAAAACTTAGTGAAAAATAAAATACAATTCCTTGAAGCAGTGCTCCTAAGGTGAATTAAAGTATACTGAATATGTTTAGAGGTTGTCACTATTGTCTCTATTTAAAAATGCATTTATTATATCTTTTGTTTTTATATTGCCTAATTTTTTTCTTGACATCACTCCTATTCATAGAGGGCTATCCAGTATAAAAAGAAAACATAATTCAAAGCCAAAAAAGAGAAAAAATAATCAATAAAAGCAAAAAAATGACAAAAATCATAATTATTTGCAATGCCTTGAACTTGTGTACTTCCTACCCTTTGCAAAGGAATAGGTGGAGGTATCTAATCATATTATTTTGGGGAGATATGCTTATTCTTTGTAATTTTACAATACTCATTTTCGATTCTTTCATGGTTATTGTTCTTTCATTTAGATTGCCAGTCATTTCTATATTAATTTCTTGGCTCTGCTAATTTCAGTCTTCTCAGGTCAAGCCCATCAATAGTATATCAAACTGCCAACAAAACTGAATGCAGTCAAACCAGATAAAACTGTAATGGAAAAATTTTTAACAAAGTATCTAAAAAATTTAATGCAACATAATGTTAATTTATGCTTTTCTAAGTCAATATACAGTCTCTAGGGCCATTTCTACTTAAGTTTGGTACAAATTACATATATCTTGTCATTTCTTGTAGCCCAATAATATTACACTATATTTCTTACCATAATCTATTATTCCTAATCTATGTACATTTTCTGTTTATAGTCCTTTGCAATACAAAAAGCACTGCTATAATTTTTTTTGGCGTACATAGGGTTTTCTATTTTTTCAGTGGCCTCCTTGATACATATATATATACTAGTAGTGAAAACTCTAGGTCAAAGGGTATAGACATATTAATCACTTGATTCCAAATTGCTTTCCAAAATGGTAGTACTGACTTCATAGTTCTACCAACAAAGCACCAATGTGCCCAGCCTCCTACAAACCCTCCAACAGTGACTATTCCTTTCATTTATCGTATTTGCTAATTTTCTACCTGTAAGGTGAAACTTAAGTGTAGTTTTGATTTGTATTTCTCATAGCAATTTGGGGCTGCAGCTTTGACTTTTCTGGATTCATAAAGAAATAGAAAGCTTCCAGTCTCTGAGCTAAGTGATTGCATTATAAGTTTTGCCAGCCTATAGCTTACATAATCTATATTCCGTGAATGTTTTATGTTTTTCTTCATATTGAAATAATTGTTTAATATTTGTATTTATAGACTACAAACACAATTCAATCTTTTAGCGGACTTACTTTACAATAATTTATTGAATTTAAAATAAAAAGATAACAAAGACTACCTCAAGATTATCCACCTTTGATCTAATTCATAACATGCTATAGCCCAGGTAAATTTTATCCAAGAACTAGTGGGTGGATTCTCCACTGACAAAATAGCTTGTGAGTATTACAACTGAAACTTTTATCTCAAAGATAAAGAAAAGGAATTGGCAACTTTTACTATGCACCAGTCTAGAGAACAAAATCTTTTAAGGAAGTTAAAAATGGATTTAAGAATTTAAAAAATTCTGTTGCAATTGAGGAAATAATTTTAGGTTCATTATTAAGCCATCTTAAGAGTTCAGGAGGATGTTTCTCTTACTAGCTATATAACTTTGAATAAGTCACTTAATCTCCCTGCCTCAGTTTTCTCATCAATAAACTGGGAAAATAGTACTTACTTTCCAAGGTTGTGAGGATCAAATACATAAAAATGACATGTGTAAATCATTTTTCAAATCTTAAAGTTTATATAAATTCTATTATTTTATTATTGTATTCTTATTTTTATTCATTCTGGATCTATGGATGTACGTCAACTTTGGGAGAAGCCCAGTCTAAATTCCTCATTATGCATGGCCTTCATTTCAAGATCAACTCTAGCAATTAATTTTCTGTTAGACTTCTCTAGAAACTGAGGTACATAGGACAATAAGTACTGCGTGGAAGGAAACACATATCAGTTTAATATCTGGAACATTTCTTTACAATTGTTTCAATCTGGGCTTATGTAACTTGTTAAATTATTTTGGTGAAATAAATGAGATTTTCATAGTATAGTAGGAAAAAAGGTAATAAAAATTTAGAGATAGAAGGCAATACTTTAAAGATAAACAGCCTGAAACTTTTCATCTTATAGATAATGGAAATGAGGCCCAGAAAATGACATGGTTAAAGAAATAGTAATAGTTGATTGTGTATATGGCATTTTGAAATCCACAAAGTAGTATACATACATTATTCCACTGTCCTTCAAAACTCCCTGAAGTTAAGTGAAATAGGCTTTATCATTACCATTTTGCACATGGTAAAACAGACATTCAGAGAGAGGTGATTTTTCTTTGATCACACAGATAATGTCAAAAGCAGGAAAATCCTACCTTCTATAGGAAACTTCCCCCAACCACTCTCAATTCCAGTGCTATTATCTCTTTTACTTATTTCCTGTGCATAGCTTGCTTTGTATATATTAGCAAATTTATCAAAGGTCACGATGGGCAAGCATGTATAGGAATATATATCTAGATATATGCATTTATATATCTAGATTTTAGTAATCTATTTATCTATCCATAAAGCATAAAAATAAAGATCCCCAGAGAGTTATCTTAGAAACCTGAAAGAATAGTTAACTGATTTCTGGTGATATGACCTATCAATTTAAATATGAACTGGTGAATTCATTCCAGAAGTGATACTACATATGTATTCAGCACTTAAACAAATATTCATATAAAATTAATGTTCATCAAGTGTTTTATATATTTTATCTTCATTTGGGTTCTCACAACAGTATAAAGTAGTGCTATTATTACCCTCATTTTACAAATGAAGGATGTAGTAATGACCTTGTATCCCACAGAAGTCGATGACTCTAGAAACTCTTCCTTGTTTAAATCCAATTCATATGAAAGTCCAGACATCACGTGTGATGTCATTGGTCTTCTTAAAAAATCGAACAAACCAAAAAGGAAATAACAAGAGTGATATAAAGGGATCTTCCTGGGGTCACACTTCTAGTATTTTAGATGAGATACAAATTTAAATTTTTCTGACTACATCTTCTACATCACTAAGCTTACGTGCAATTATACTTTTAATATAATTCACCCTATGTTTTCCTTAACAATATCTTAGAAATATTGTTCCCTAGTTGAAGGTCTGTCTATACTTTCAATCCTAGTTCAAAATCTACATCTTCCATGAAACCTTTCCAGAATTTTCCTGTAATATTCTTCCTTTCCTTAATCCTTTTGTAGCACTTTATTTGTACTTCTTTAGTGTTCTATTGTTTTACCTTATATTCTATTAATTTGTATTTCTATCATGCTCAACTAATAGAGAATAAACACTTTTAATCTGGGCATAGCATTTTACTGATTTTTTTCATTACCCCTAATAGTTACCACAATATTTTAAGCCTATCAGTATATATAATGTTTGTGGAATTGAAATATTTCAAGTACTGTGCTTTCAACATTTTAAAGTAAATGATCAAGTCACAGAAATAGCTTTATCTAACTAAACTGCATATTCTATTGCCCACATTTCATCTCATTTGTTCCCCAAAGGAATAAAAAGAAGAGGAAATAGACCCATAAATTTAAAAAAAATATTGATAGTGTTTTTTTTTTTTTGCAAAGAATTGAAACCAAGTGGAGTGCCTATCAATTGGGGAAACGACTGAATGAAGAAATTTAGAACACATTAATCAATCGGTTCCTAAGTCTTCTATAGCCTAAAAAATTACTGGTTCTTTCAACTAGTCATCATAGGTCATGATATAAAGATATTTCACCATTCTCGTTATAATCCCTTGAATACTCTACAATTTATCAAACTCTTTTTATGTACCGTTTAAAACTAACATAGTACGACTGATGCTTTTCTCAAATCCAGGTAAACTAAATAAATATAACATTTCTACAATCTACCAATCCACAGACTTTTCAAAAGAAGGAAATGAAGCTTGTTTGGCAAAATATATTGATGAATCCATTCCATTTGTGATCATCGCTTCTTTTTTTTAGATGCTCACAATCAGTGCATTTTATGATTTTATCAGGAATAAAAACAAAATTTTATGGATTATAACTTGTAACCTAACTCTTTCTTTAAAAAATAGCATATGTGTACCTCTCTTAGTCTTTGTAATCTTTTAAAGATGACTGATTTTGCTTTTACCAATCACCTCTAATAATAGTTTTAGTACAATTGGAATATTCATCAAGACTTTGTAACAAGCTCACCAAAGGCAGCTTGGACACATCATAGATTTCCTTATTTATTTTGGGTTTAAATTTCCTATTAATCATTTCATTTTAAAGAGTCTCTCCTGTCTTCTATACTAATTTCCTTTGTAGAATCTAATCATCCTGTTTCAGAACTCTTCACTATTCTTTCAAAATATTGGACACATATTAGACTCTTCCTAATTTCTTCCTTTTTTATGATATAAATTTTATGATGGAATTTTTACTTCCCTGCAAGTTTCCACCATTTCTGCTTCAATAATAATTTTCACCTTGTTAGTTAGAATCTGATCCAGGAGAAGTTTCCTTCATAATTTCTTAAATTTTTGAATGAAGAGCATTTTTAATAGTAAGACAGTTAAATAAATATGTATATTTCTGGGATAATATACAATGTTACATTTTCCTTCATTTCTTCTATTTGTATCCATTCTGTTCCTTTTGAAAAAAGTATACCATTATTGTGTCATATTGTATATTGGTTCTCATCACAACACATCTTAGGGGTACTTAAGAAATTAAATTTATCTCCTTGTATCAGGAGGGTTTCCTTACCATATTACTTATTTGTATTTTATATATTTGCCCATAGAGACCTCAATCCATTTTAAACCATTGGTTTCTTTCCTGTATTTTTCCTTTATTGAATTAATAGATGCTATTCCTTTTGCATTAAAGCTATTCTTTGTGATAACTAGCTTCATGTTAATGTTCATAGATATTTTCCTCTCTCATTTTCCTTTCAGGTTAAAGTTTCTTTGATTTTGTTTGCAAAAAACTCCTGGAACATTTTTATTAGGCCTTAATAGGAGTATTCCATTTCTAGTAAAGAGGTCATCACTTCTATATTTTAACCTATAGGAAAGTTTACACTTATATTATTGTATGATTATAATGTGAATGGTTTTTAAAAAGTTATGATAATTTAAAAAGAATTAAATATATAGTATTTCCCCTGATGGAGCAAAAATAGAATAAGAAAATGTGGTAACATGTAGGTGATTCATAGAACCTACATATGTCCTAAATTAATTTACATATTTCCTAAATTCATTTTTTACCTTGAAATACACATTTTATAAAACTCTCATTGAAAACTATTGTTGTGTGGAGATGGAAAGCATGGAATCCCTGCAAAGATACAGGGACAGCCTCACCCAGAATTCCAGGGGACCCCCCTGGAGAACTTTGGGTGAGCGGGCAGTTGAGAGGAATTGGCAGTTACTTTGTGGAGGTTAAAGTGAGCAGACACCCTGCTTACTACCCCACACTTGGGGGTTCACTTGAGAGGCCATATTGGCATAGCCAGTGTGGTTACTACATGAGGATTAGCCTGTTTAGTAGGGTTAGTTTATATCAACTTCATTACAACAAATATTTAGTGATTCGAGAGTAAAGATATTCATTAATAGCAAGAGAGCCAGTTTTAGTTGTGTCTCATCCCCTCCTGTGAGGGGGGAAAGGGCAGCTTCAACCTAACAGTTCAGGGTCACCTTTCATTATCCTAAAACCCTCATTAACCTCTCTAGTTTACATTGTTATTTCCCAATATAATCTTTACCTTCAATATCTGTGCCTGGTAATTATTTGGGGGAATACTCACAACTCAGTCTGGACATCTAGTTTGAATCCTGTCTGCTGTCAGTTTTTAAGAAGATCATCTCTGTCCTCAACAGTTATATAGCTAGCTTCTATTTACTCATTTATCAAACCTGTGAGGAATATAAATTAAAGAAAAGGAACATCATTGGGGTTTTAGCCATAACAGAAACTTACCTGAAGAATCTCATTCCTGTCTCCATACCCAACTGAAACAACAACTGTTAGAGGGAGATGGGTTTGAGATTCAGGAGTGTTTTACCCCTTCTTTTCTCACTGAAGCCTGTCAATCTATGGCTCTTGACTTGAAGCTCTACTGGCCCTGACACATTTATCTGCTTCTCCAAATTATCTGTTATTATAATCATAATAATATATAATGCATGCAATGCATCATTATTTCATAGAATGTGAGAGAATAAGTTTCTGAAGGTCTATATAAAATTTCATTCTTATAAAAATGAAATCATAGGTTTTGTGGAATTTGAGAGTTGCAAAGGACTTCAATGACTATCTTGTCTTAACCATACATGATAGAAATTCCCAATATAAAAATTCCTTATTAACATGCCATTATAGATTATATATTAGAAAAATCAAAGATTACAAAAGATGAAAATCAATAAAACTATGTAAAATAATTAAAATATTCCTTCAAACAAAAAATCTTAGCATAAATGTAAACAGTTTGAAAATAACTCGGCTGAAAAGGAATACTTTAATGTAATAACTGATGTACTTCCTTTTCATCCAACTTAGGCAAACAGAGGCTAAGTGACTCTCCTGTGATCCAGTCCCATAGCTGGATTTAAACTTAGATCTTCCTTTTTTCATTAACAGTAAGCATACTTGTTTCATGACAGTAGTTTCAAGCATATTCTCCTTAATAGTAATAGGACTGTTTTTCCTTTCTGACCAATTCTTATATTCCTCACATTCCCAATAAATTTAAAACCTGAACAAAATTCTGTTTTGGAATAATGACCTAGGCTTTTCAGAATTGGCCAGCAATCATATCCTTCCCTGAAGTTAAGGTTAGAAGCTTTTTTGTTTTAGTCTCATTTGCTCTAAGCTTAAAATCACAGTGGACTTTTTTGGTTACATATTATATATCTATAGATCTGAACATAAACATCATACATACACTTGAACAACATCTGCTAAAATATATAACAGTCGATAATACAATTTTTACAAATTTTTGCAGAAGTTGATCCTGCAATTTTAATTAAATAATGATCACAACTCCTGCTAAAATGACCATGCTGTCATTGACTGATAAAAGGAACAAATGATTACCCAACATCATTACATAAGTTTGTTTTCAAAGAGTGCTTTTATGGATAAGTATTAGGTATCCTGCGTCATGCCAAGTTGTTAATTTGTAACATTTTGGTGACAACAGTGAGATAAAATGCTAGAGAGTAGTATCCCAGAAGGATGTACAACCTCTAACATCCCACAAATTGAAGATAATTAGTTCAGATCCCACTGTATGTTCTTTATGAGTCTGCAAGAGACTCTTAGAGAGAAATTTGTTCTCTTTGGCACAGATGTGTACCTTAAAATACTAAATATGTAATTTCAGTTGAAGTTAATAATTCATTTATATATTTACAGTTTTTTACTTTTTAGACTTCTTGTCAAACAAATTATTTGATCTTAGTGGTAATAATTCATGTATGAAGCTACACTATCAGTATAATTTTGGGGGGAGTGTTTAATTTTTTTTTGGTGAACATGAGGGATGGTTTTGATGTGACTAGGGAACTGTGGCAGGCTAAACAGAATTATTCTGTTGCTAATTAATAAATACTCTGGACATGCTGGGCCAGCTTGCCATTTTTCCCTGCTTCATATCATTTTCTTTTCCCCACACAGAGTTTCCATTGAGACATAAACTTCATGTAAGGAGCAAATCCACAGGATTCAACAAGAAATAACATTTTGCTTACTAATTAACCACAAGCTATCCAACAGTGAATGATATAGTTCAGCAATAAGGTTCATGGAGACCATTAAGTCTGCAGAAAATGGCATAGGGCATCATTTGGAATGTTGTTAATTAATTTTCACTTATGAATGAGTAGGAAAGAGCAAAATCCCAGTAGCTATTGTAAACAGCTAATCTACATTTCCAGTCAAAGATTTTTGTTGTGAATACTTTGGTTATTGCATGGTTGATTTCAGCATTTGAAATACAAGAAACTATCATTTGAACTATATTGGTACTAGGTAATGTTGAAGATGGGATAGGAGACTATACAGATAATGAAAGAAAAGAAAAAATCAGAGGAAGAACAAGAGAGAGAACCATTCATTGAGGAGTGAAAGCTAAATTATTCATCCTTTGCTGCAAGATACATAGACACATATACATTTGTATTTCTATATATGCATCTCTATATCTGTTTCCAGCTTTAGGTATATATACACCCCACATTTCCCCTTGCTTTCTCTATATCTTTTCCCTTGTTTAGGTTAAGAAAATTTGAAGATTAAATTTCAAAGTCTAACCTAGAGTGAGTAGGTAATTATTAGTTGACTAAGAGTTTTATATGTGTCAGTAATTTATCATGGCTGCCAATCAAATAAAAACTGTTTTAAGCTACAGCAAGAGAAGCAGAGCTTCCAGGAATTAGATCATCATCCTAACATTTGCCCTAGTCAATTCATATCTGGAGTAGATTATTCATTCCTGGATATTACTTTTTTAGGAATGACATAAAAATCTTAACAAAGACAACATAGACATGATATGATATAAGGAAAGAAGTTCCTAAGGATTAAAGGTATTCAAAAGGGGAATGAGCTGCTTTGAGAGAGAAGGGATTTCCTCTCTTTCAAGACAAACATTTCTTGGAAATATTGTAGAAAGTGATGTTTGTTCAGGTACAATATGGGTTCATTTCATGGTTTCTGGGCTTCCCAATAGCTCTTAGGTTCTTTTTCTGATTCTGCTGAAATGGATGAATTTAGGCTAGGGATACCACATTTAAGTGTGGAAAAGCTTGAATTTTCAGTCTTTTAAATGAGTTCTGGTATTTGCTCTGGCTATATGAATTTGTGTCCTAATTAAAGGAAGTTATATGTCTTCTCTGTTCTGTGCTGGTGCAAGTACTTCTAGATTGCAATGTTTCTTTGGAAAACCTATTCTTGGAGGGGTAGTGGAAAACTAGAGTGCTCCCACATCCAAGTGCCTATGATTATCTAGAAAGTATATGATTCTGATGTAACTAGAGTCATTGAAGCACTTTACAAGTCTTCAAGGGGCTGTTATGTGGACAAGGCAGTAGATTTGTTTTTTGGTCTTGCCAGTGAGCACAACCAAGTCAGTTAAATGCAAATTAAAAATAAATGAAATTAAGGAAGTGTCTAAAACATATTATCCCACAGTGGAACAAGTGGTTTTCTTAAATTCCAAGTTTTCTTTCCAAGATTTCATATAAAGCTGAAATTGTGAAAGAATATTGTGGAAGGATTTTCTTTGCTGGATAGGATGAGATATATCCCAAGACTATTTCTTCTCAACTAGTTATCAGTGGCTGCCACCAGAAGCTCAGGTAAAATTTCAAAGAACATAATACTTCTAAGCATTGCTTCCCCATTACCCTCTCTAAACACTTAGTCTCACAGGTGACTAATATCCTTATGCTTTTTTTCTGACTGTTCCTAATCCTACTCAGGACTACCTTCCTTGGAAGTGTTCCATATTCCAACATCTCTTCAGTTCTATACTGTCCAATCACATATTTGACTAAAGTAACTAATAGGAAGTTAATAATGGCTGTTAGGTTTAAATCTGGGAGTGATAGTACATATTAATTTTTTAAATGGAGTTTGTTTAGCAAAGGAATATCAAATAGGGATAAACTTTTTATTTATTTTGAGTACTCTTTATCTACTGTAGATCGAGTTATATTCTCTTCCCTTCCTCTATCCCCTTAATTTGTCCATCCAGGGAACTTTTATATATTGTATTGATGATGGGTAGCATAGCAAGAAATATTTGAAATCAATGTATAGATCCTTGAAAGATCTTTTGCTTATAAAAGAATTAGGATACAATAAACTTTTTTTACCTTCAAAATTTCCATTGTCTCCACCTACATTTACTGCTATCCACCCCTCTCTCCTAGCATTTCCAAAGTTCTTTTGCATCCCCCAGATCACATGGTAAAGAGAACATAGACATCTGTTTGCAGCAAATAATATATACTCAGTCTTCTTTTACAGAGATGCCCATGAAAAGCAAACAAAGTAGGAATGGAAATGAAAATAATACATCCCATTTCTTTGGAACCGTTTTCCTTATATGTTTTAAAATCTGTACTAGTAAGCCAAGGCTTATTTCTTACTTAATATTTGATCCATTCTCTGAATCCTAAATTATATTAGATATCTATTTACAATTAACAAAATATTTAAGATTTCATAAAAAGCTGATAAACCTGCATTTTTAAAGTTGTGACACTGCCAAACTGAACTTGTACACCCCAGTGGAATTTTTTTTAACATTTATTAATATTCATTTTTAACATGGTTACATGATTCATGCTCCACCTTTCCCCTTCAACCCCCCCCCGCCCACCCCCCACCCATGGCCGATGCGCATTTCCACTAGTTTTGTCATGTGTCCTTGATCAAGACCAATTTCCAAATTGTTGGTAGTTGCATTGGTGTGGTAGTTTCAAGTCCACACGCTCAATCATGTCCACCCCGACCCATGCGTTCAAGCAGTTGTTTTTCTTATATGTTTCCTCTCCTGCAGTCCTTCCTCTGAATGTGGGTAGC
>NC_058133.1:96630241-96844389 GCF_016433145.1 Gracilinanus agilis | reverse complement strand
CCCTTGCTTGATCCTCTGCTGGAGGTTTCTTTACAAGTCTCAGGGCGCTGCTTCCACAGTCGTATACCCGTCCACACTGGTTCCCCACTTAGGCTTTAGTTCCTGGCTGAGTCTGCCTCTACCCACTCCTCCGCAGTGCCTGCACTCTGCTCAGCCTGCGCTGTGCGCCCTGCGTCCTGCTCCTGCGCTCAGATTTTGCCTGCGTTTTTTGGCTTAATGGGGTCCTAAGTCTTGCTGCTCTCAGGAACAGGCCCCGGAGCTGCCAGTGACTCGATAGGTGCCCCAAACTTGCTCTATTTCTTTTTAGCTGGCTTCGGAACTACAGGTGTTGTGTGTGGAGGGGTTGGGGGTGGTGTGGTTACTCAGCCCGCGATTTCGTGAGGGCTGTTTCACCCTTTTATAGCATGGAAATGCCTCGATTCCACATACCTTCCATGCTGTGCCCTGTTGTGGGGGTTCCTCCGTTCCTCTGGACTTGTTTTTATGTCCCCTTGAGGAGTTTTGTGTGTTTTGGTCAGGAGAGGTTAAGAGCTGCTTCTTACTCTGCCGCCATCTTAACCCGGAACGCACCCCAGTGGAATTTTACACATGTAAAAGATACTTTATTTTCGTTAAAAGAAAGCCAGAAAATGATGTAATGATGTTTGAGATATATCATTTTTGCTCCAATGTGTTTTCACAGGCATGGTACTCAGAGCAAAATAGTTAAAAGGAAACTGAATGTCCCCAAAGTTTTATTATCCAAATGATTTTTCCAGGATCTTAGAAGATGTCATTTTCTTTTCCCTATTTATTCCTGCTGAGAATTTCATATATTTTGACATTTGAGACTAACTGAGAAATGTTTTCCCCCTTTGAACTAGTAATAGCATATGGGAGTGGGATTGTATCTGTGGCAAGCTGTTGATTCTTTTAATTTTAATTTTTAAGGTACCAATTTTTTTGTCAGAACCATTTGAAAATTGTTGAATGTTTAAAGTTGATTTGGTAATTGTTAGGATTTTGAGGTATTCATGTATATAAAGTGTGCATTTGTAATACTTGAGCTTATAAGTATGGAGAAAGGTATAGTTGGGGTAGAAAATAAATAATTCTATGAACTACCAGGAGCTATGCAAAAGAACTCCAAGTGACTCATAATTAGAGAAATGCAAATTAAAGCAATTCTGATACTCCATCTCATTCCCATCATTTTTGCAAAGTTAACCATATAAAGGAAAATGAAAATGTTGGAGTAGCCATAGGGAGAAAAAGAATAAGATTAAACTGATGTATTTGTGGAACAGTGATAGATTTGTCCAGCCTTTCTTGAGAGCAATTTATAACCATGTCACAAAATTATTAAACAGAAATACTACTACTTGGTCTTATACTTCAAAGAGAAGAAAGAAGAAAGGGACTTATATATTAAAAATTATTATAGCAACTTAATCTGTTGTGATAAATAGTTGAAAACCTAGGGGGCATCCATACATTAGGGAATGGCTGAGCAAGTTATGGTATATGAAAGTAATCAAATAACTATTCTACCAAAAATAATATTGAAAGATATAGTTTCAGAGAAACCAGGGAAACACTTACATGGACTGATTCTGAATGAAGTGATAAGACTCAGGAGAATAACTTGTACAATAATAACAGCATTAAGCCAAGCAACTTTTTAACTCATAAGAACTCTAATCACTTCAATGACCAGTCATGATTCCAAAGGTTCAAAAAGGAAGTACACTACTAGTCTCCTGATAGAGAGGGTGTGGACCTAAGACACAAAATGAAACATACATTTTGGACATTGGTAATAAGAGATTTTACTTTGCTTGATCATATTGATAAAAGGATTTTGTTTTATTCTCATACTCCCCACCCCCATGGTCAGGAAGTAGGAAGGCAAGAAAATGTATGCTTATTAGCTGAAAAAATTAAAGTTCAAAAAGGAAATAAATTAAAAATTCCAAGAGTTTAGAACATTGAAAAAACTAGATAAGATTCATTTTGAAAGTGTTTAACTTCTTTAGGTTTTAGTTCATTTTCCAAAAGAAGGAGATGGACTAAACAGTTGCTGAAGTGACCTTGTACTCTAAACCTCTGATCCCATAATGACCAATAGCCTATTGAACATTCTCTACATATTTCAAATGTCAAGGATGCTTTAATTAGCTACTCGAAATAAATATCCCATTTTTATTTGTCCATATATTCATTATCTACCCCCAATAAAATGTAAGCTTCTTGATATAAACAAAGTATTTAAAAATGTGAACTGAGATTAGTTTTCAAGTTAGTGTCTTACAGTCTCTGAATGAGACTTCTTATAGTTTATAACTGTAAAATTTTCTGTCAGTGCTTCACGATGACAGAGCTAACTTTAGGATCTTAAAAGACTATGTACTTATAAGCTACAACTCTGGAAATTTCTGAAAAACTGAAAAAGCTTTATAAATCAACTCAATGATGACTACGTGTCAGTGATTCAAGGAATAGCACCCCTAAGTTGAGAGAAGCATATCACTAAGTTTACTGCAGAGTAACGCATTCTTTAGGCCCAGAAACTCTTTTGGATGACTTCCTAACCACCCATCCGCCTTCCAAGAAAAACTACAAAATTATGAGGGAATTATGACTTGTATCATAATTATAGCAGTATTGGTCTTTATGATAACAAAAGTGATTCTGGGAATGGTGATGGAGTGCCAGACCCCACCTCTCGCCCCACCCACCAGACCAAGTGCCCGGCCCTCCCCATCCCCAGAGACCAAGTGCACTTCTCTGCCTCCAACCAAGTGCCCGGAACGCCCCCTCCCCCTCCTTACTCAGAGACTGTATATTAATTTATAATTATTTATCAGTAAAAGTTAGAGAGAGGGAAATATCACCAGGCCAGCCTAACTAAAATCGATTCCATGCTTCCTCCGCTCCCACTTCCAGCTGAGGCTCAAGTAAAGCATTAAACACTTCAGAGACGGGAACAAATCATCTGTTCTGAGAGAGTCCCTAGAGAAGGTGAGCTATTTGTACCGTCCCCTTTCTTATAAGGCCAATGAAGTCACTCCTACACAAAATTTCTGATTGAACAGTCTGGGCCGGAAATCCTGACTTCCAGACATTACTTACCACATGGGAACTGGCCTGGTCTCTTCCAGAAGACCGGACTCTGGTACTTTAGTCACATGACTCTGGCGCCCTGCCTAAATTCATATATGTAAGTTAGGGGTTTTCAGACTAAAAAATCACGCTTTACTTTGGTAGAAGTTTGGCAGAGGGAAAGATGAGGCAAGGAGAGGAATTAGGATATTTTGCAGTAATTCTGGCAAAAAAAAGAAAAGTGCTGTGGATATGAGAGGTATTGTGGGGAGAATGACAACCTTTGGCTGTGCTCATGTGAGGTGAGTGAGGGTAAGGAGTTGAGGATAAAATCAAACTTAATAACCCGGGAGACTGGACTTTCAATAGAAATAGAGAGGACTAGAGTAGGGGGGAGGGTTTAGGGAGAATAGATGAATTCACTTCTCTATATCTTGAGTTTAAGAAATCTTTGGGACATATAGGCAATTGGTAAGGTAGACTTAAAGTTCAGGATTAGAAGAATTGATGAATTGAGATGACATATAAATAGAAGGGAGATGATTAAGTTTTCAAGATAGAGTGATAAAATACATTTATTTAAAGAAATGGATCTTTTTTTTTTTTTAACCATTACTTTTTGTCTTAGTAACAACTCTTAAGACCGAAGGGCAGGGGCTGCACAAACAGTTAAGTGACTTATCCAGAATCATACTAGATTAAGTGACTTATCCAGAATCACACAGCTAGAAAATGTCTGAGGTCATATTTGAACCCAGGTCTTCCTCACTTCAAGCCTGACTCTATCCACTGCCACCTAGCTGCCCCAAGAAATAGATCTATACTGGCATAATAGGAATCACAACCAGAAAAATGAATGAGCTATTTTGTAACAATGATATACAACTCATGCCACCTAATAGGACTACTTATTTTAGGCATTTTTAAACCTGGCCCTCCATGCACAGTTTGTTTTGCTTCTTTCATTCTTCCATTTAATACTTACCCATTAAGTTTGTGCAAAGGACTGACTCTGGTATCAGAAGAATTAGGTTCAAATCCTGTCTCTTTGATGCTTACTACTTATATGACACTGAACAAGTCACATAAGGTTTTCAAGCCTCAGTTGAAATTTATAAAATGGGTAACTAGATTAACTAGATGACCTCTGAGGTCCTTTGAAGTTCTATGATTCTATGATCATAAGACTGAACCAGTCTGCTCCTGAACCTCATAAAAGGTCATTTGTGTTACCCTTTAGGGTTTATATATACAAACATATATTAGCAGCATGATGGAGAAAAACAGAGGGAATGATATTTTGACACTTACTTTTAGTTCAGGAATGAATAGAATAGAAATGTATGCAAATGTGATCTTGAAAAATTCTGCACCTACAAAACTCCTCAAAATGTTAAATTTTTCTTCCTTACCATTTTTCTTTTAGGAGTCTGAAATCTCAAAGAGCAATTGCTTTAAGAGTAAAGAATAATAGGTGTTAAAAACACTGTTAACTCTTATCTCATTAAAAGTGTCAGTGGAATGAATTTGTGTGCAGTATCACTGGTTTCATCATGGACATCATAGACATATTACTTTCTGTTTTCTTTCCTTCCCTCATTTTAATGGCCACTAACTGTTCTTTGCTATCTATTGACTAATTCTATTAAGCCCTTAGAAATATCTTTCCTTAGGGACCTGCAACACCTGAAATGAATTTTAATTTGACTTCTGGTAGAGAGATTCACGTGCATTTCCTTTGAACATTTGCATGTACTAATCTTGGTAGCTAAACTTCCATAACTTAATATGCCTCAGATCTAAAAGAGAATTAGGCCT
Organism: Gracilinanus agilis; assembly: GCF_016433145.1. Lineage (NCBI taxonomy): Eukaryota > Metazoa > Chordata > Mammalia > Didelphimorphia > Didelphidae > Gracilinanus > Gracilinanus agilis. The sequence continues at coordinate 96,839,490 of NC_058133.1, read as the reverse complement.
GGTGTCAAAGAAAGAATTGAAATGATAACAATGAATATTAATACTGATATCTTCAAAATTATGGTAGTGACTTTAGAGATCTAGTCCAACTTCATTATAGATGATACTAATGTTTAAATTGCATACTTAATAGTGCTTTATATCAATTATTTAACTTATTATGACCCAGTGAGATAGGTAGTAAAAATATTATTCTCATTTTATAGATAATGAAACCAAGGTTTGGAGAGACAAAGTAACCTAGGGCCAAAAATTAACCTAATATTAGACTACTATCCAGTTTGGTGTCCATGTGAAGCTTATTCCTCTTCAGTTCAAGTCAGCAAGAATTATTAAATGTCCATTATGTACAAGACCCTATCTTTTTTTGTTCCTGATGAAAAAAATGACAATATCTTAGCACATCAAGTGTTCACACAGACATGAATAATTATCATATAAGTTAGAATGACATGCGTGCATAGGAGCAGGTGAGAGGTGAGTCCTGAGAATTGGGGAAGGATGAATCAAAAAGAGAAGAGGATACCTAAAGCCTCCTTAAAGAAAGGGAAGAATTTTGGCAGATAAAAACAATAGAATATACTGAGATTACAGCAAAATCATTATTGTCATAGCAATGAAGAAAATGTTGATGGGTAGGAAAAGCCTCCAGAGGTCAATGTCCCCTTTTGTACCATGTTTTGGTATGAGTCTAAGAGTAGATAACTTTTATAACCTGATCTTGAGGGAAAAAGAAACACAATAATTCAACAATGATGTTGTGTCAGATTATTACTTCTTTCAACAGAAAACCAATATAATAATTTATTGGAAAAGAATTATTTTGGCTCATTAGATCATTCTTTTCCTAGAAGGAAGTTCTACCTGTGAAATCACATTATAATAATAGGATCAGAAAGTTGCTGGATGGAAATATAAGATGATAATGAGGATGATAATTATAATAATGATTACAACCCATTTATCAAGCTTATTGAGAGTTACAACATCATTTCCACCTAATGCTAATGTGAAATAGAATTAAAGCAAGGAAAGAACCTGCAAAAAACAAAACCTGTGAAGAATAGGTCTCTCATTTTCATTTGCTGTTCTGGGCATACCCAGAACCAGTTTTTGTCCCTTAGCTCCACGTGATTAGTACTGCAACTGATATTTTGGTTCTTATTACATGCAGTCTCACATCTCAAAGTTTTCTGTTGCTATTGGAAGGGAACCATTAGTAAACACTAATTATTTATTTCAGAATTTCCTAACTTTAATTTTCTCTACCTCCATCTATCACAGAAGACTACTTTTTTGTTGAGGAGAGGAAGAAAATTTGTAATTAAAAAACAAAACAAAAACAAAAAAGCATATAAAAAGAAAATTATTTTTAATTGAATTTATTTTAGTATTATTTATTCTTTACAAAATGTATGTGTATTCTCCCCTTTCCAATATTTTTTCCTGCCACCCAGGATGAATATGGTGTGTTTTTCTCTTTCTCAATGAAACCATTGCATAAATTTAAGACACATAAAAATGACTTATTTCTGACACATCTCACATATTATGGCTCTATGGAATTTCGAGAAGAGAGTTTATGCCACTCAGATTAAGAATACTTAATGACATATGTGAAACATTTTAGTTTGATTAATTTTGAATCTTCTGATTTTTAGGCTCATTATTATAACATCATGAATGTTAATTCACTGATTCACTATTGCTAGACAAATAAAGTATTTGCCTGCATTATCTGATTGAATTTTGGGGGGGAACTAAATGATAAATTATAGAGCTTATTTTTATATGTAAAGCAAAAATTCTAGTAAATCTGATGTCAATATTTTATTCATATTGTATAAAAATGCTTGATTGTAATATGTATTTTATTAAGTTTGGGAAGTTTACTACACCTATAGATACTACTTTGGGACATGAAATATGTCATTTCTTTTTTTCTTATTGTTAAATTTAATTTGAATAATATGTACATATAATACTATTCCAGAAAAATATATCATTTCACTGTTTATCATTATTACAATTGTAGACAGATATTTTTAAAATGATTATTTTAGTTCATTTTTGTCAAATAATAAAAACTTTAATTCTATTGTATGATTCTGAAAGCTTCTCAGTTTTATTATAAATAAACACATTGCTTCTTTTAGAAAAATATTTACTTTTTGAGTTTCAGATTTATAAAGGTAATTGACTTTATCTTTATCGTATTTGATTGGGAAGCTCAATATATATTATAGGAAACATTTGCCTTCTTAAATCTAGCAAAATCTGTAGAATTCCTTATGCCAATTCCAAAGAATAGAGAATTTATGAAGAATTATAAATGTTTATCATGAAAAAAGCATGTAATTTTTGTTCTGGGTGTGATCACTCATTCATATGTATATTTGAATTTTTCTCCTAGTTATAATACTTGATATATTTTTGGAGAGAAGCAGACCTATAATTTCATTGAGTTAGGGAATTTCTTGTGGAGAAATTTCTTCTCCCAATGTAGCCTACAAACTACTTTAAAATTTATAGTTTTAGGGAAGGGAATAAGCATTTATGGAGCACCTACTTGGTGTCAGACACTGTGCTAAGAGTTTTATTATTTTTTTTACCAAATATTATCTAATTTGATTTTCATAACTACCCTGGAAAGTAAGTGCTATTATTATGTCTTTTATAGTTGAGAAAATGGACAGAAAAAAAAGAAGTAAATGTGATAAAGCTATTACATATCTGAGAGCAGGTTTGATCTCAGATTTTCCTTATTCGAGAGTTAGCACTCAATTCAGTACACTATCAGATGTTTCTAAAGAAGCTTACAGAGTTGTAGGAGGAGGTAGGGGAATTGAGAGGTTAAATCAATTCCCCAGTCAGATGCCAGAGGTCAAACTTTCATCACTGTCTTCTCAACATGAAAACTGGTTCTATATTCACTATGTAGAATTTTCTTGTCATGTAAAACTGAAGCATAATTTTATTTTATGACCATTAAAGCAAGAGAATTGTAGAAAAGAAAAAAAGGAAGGACAAGTTTTAGAGTGGATATTTTAAAAATATATTTACCCATAAAAAGGTGTATATATTTTATACATATACACACACACATACACACGCACACACACACACATATATATATATATACACACACACACATATATATAGATCTACTTGTATTTCTTTCTCTCTCTCTCTCTCTCTCTCTCTCTCTCTCTCTCTCTCTCTCTCTCTCTCCCTCCCTCCCTCCCTCCCTCCCTCCCCACCCTCTACTAGCAGTTTCTAAGATTAGGTTTGCAATGGCTGTTTCTGTATTAATAAATTTTGTCAGGTTGAAGGATTGGAGAGGCACAGCTTTACATTTAGAAGGGACCAAGAAGTCCCATCACTCTCATTTTAGAGAGGGGAAAAAAAAGCTGATGATTAGACAAGATATGTAAATGAAGATCCTTTCCCCCTGACATGTGCTGATACTGACAAAATGGAATGAGAAATACATTTTCCTAGATATAGTGGGAATATAATATATACAAATCCTGAGAATTCTACAAGTCTAGATGTTAAAGAAATTTTCTGTAATACCATCAGAACGTAGAAGTCTAATGGTACATAGAGAGCTGTACTAAAAGCCAGGAGGATCTAGGTTCAAGTTCTGTTTCTAACACATACTGGCTGTGTGTTCCTGGGAATCACTTAAACTCTTAATGTTCTTGGTCTGTGCTGATGAACCTATGGTATTCCTGCCACAGATAGCACGCAGAGTGCTCTCTGTGGGCATGTGCAAAAGAAAGGCAGAAGGGCTTGAACAGACCTCCTCCCTTACTCCTTTCCATTGCACCTGAGGAATTTACTCACTTCACCCACCCCTCTGCCTATCAGTCGAGTGGGAGCTCTTCTTCCCTTCTCTGTCTGGGGTAAAGGGGTGTGTGTGTGTGTGTGTGTGTGTGTGTGTGTGTGTGTGTGTGTGTGTGTGTGTGTGTGAAATGGCACACAGCCTCTAAAAGATTTGCCATCCCTGTTCTAGGCAGTTCCCTAAAATTATAAATTGCAGATAAGGTGCTGACTTGATTCACTTGGGAATTTTCCATGCCGGTGAATTCATAGGTATTAATACTGTAAGGATGGGATTCGTGCAAGGGGGATGGGACAAAAGGAGCCAGAGGAGTGGCTGACAGTTGGTGACAGTTGATATCACAGAGAATTCTGGGTAATTCTCCAGAGGGAGGAGGAAGGAGGAAGGGAGGACTTCTGGCGGATGACTGAGAGAGGGAGGAGGAGAACACCTCAGCTTGGATCCAGTCCTGAGGGCTTCCTGAGGATCTTTCTTTGGACTTTGAAAACCTGATTCCCTGATCAAAGATTCCATCACATCCCATCCAGCAAGACTTCAATCATACAGTTAGCTAAGTGTTTGGACTCCATTTTGAGAGTGATCTCTGAGTCTCCTTTACTCATTTCCCAACCTTGCTGAGAGACCCTTTTCGGTCTAACTTACAATTATAAAAAGGATAGAAATAGAAACAGAAGGAGAAGGGTCAAGGAGGAAACGTAGGGGTGGGAACCCATAGAAATAGAGAAGAGGGCACCCCAAAATCCCTCTGCTCTTTACCCCTTTCCCCAACCCCTGAATTGTGAATAATAAAAACCATTTATTAGTCAGATAGAGTTCCAGAGTGCCTGAGAGATTATGAGGGGGAGGGAAATCACAGCTTAGTCTGGGTGCCTCCATCTTGAAGCCAGACCACCCTCTGTGAAATTGTCTGACCTCGGGGGAGGCTTGTATGAACCCTGCCCTCATTCAGAATCGGATTGGTATACCCCATACCTCATCTTATTGGGAAGCCTCGCCCCCAACTCCTGTGGGGAAGCATGACCATCCAGGTCACCTAGTTTCAGGGTGACACCCCCTCAAAGTCTCTCAAGTGTATATTTGGCTTGAGGGGAGAGCTAGAAGAGAGTATCACCTCATAGACTCTCTCTATCTCCCCTCTATCATAACATTGGTTTCTGGCTCTCTTTATTGTTATAATTTTGGCAGAGCCAGTTTAAGTAACTAAATAATTCTGAGGGAAAAAAAAGCCTCTGTTTGAACCAGATGGCAGCCATTTTTATCCTATCTCCAGCATAGCAAAGGGGACAACCTTGGACAAGCAAAGAAAATTTAAAGGCACAGTACCATAGAAATTTTTCATTTAAACTGGTACAGTGAATGCACCAGTGGGGAAAACAATTTGTATCATGATGGGAATCCTTACATTACTATTCAATTTTTTGACTATGATTTATAATTTCTGGATTGTAGTGATCCCAGTTATATAATGGGAATCATAGAAATATATGATTCCTGCCAATGGTTGAAGAAAGAAAACTAGGTTAATGATAATTTTATTCAACTTGACTGCTATTGTGCTTTCCAGATTTACCTTCATTATATTAACTCTTTTGGAGAGGTGGCATAGTATAGTGGCAAAAATGTTGCATCTGGAGTGAAAAAGCCTAGACTTTAGATCCCAACTCTGCCATTTTGGACTGCTCTAACCTTTGGCAAGTCACTTCACTTTTCTGAGTTTCAGGTTCCTCATCTCTAAAATCAAGAGGTAGAATTGGATGATGTCTAAAAACAATGATGTTATGATCCCTCCTTATAATTTCTGAATGAATTTATTGTCCCAGAGATGACTCTTATTGTAGAGTGGTATCACAACACTACTAATGCTTTGATATATTTATCTCAGATATGTAGGAAATAATTTATAGATTTTTATAATATCTATGAAAATGGTTCTGCTTAAAGTTTGTATAATTAGGAGCTTGCTCTTTATAAATTAAGTCAACATGTAGTTTTAAGCACTTAGTATATGCTAAAAACTAGGCATACAAAGCAAGGAAAAAGCTCTTACCCTCAAGTTACTAATAATCTAATGTGGGAGACAATATGCAATCAACTATAAAAACTATATATTGTATGAGTATCTATACATCATATATATTATACATGTATAGATTATTTTTCTCATTATACTTCACATTTTATAGATTCATTCAAAACTTTCCAAGTTTCTTTAAATTCTTTTCATTGATCATTTTTAACAGGAAACAATATTTCATTACACACACATACTATAATTTTTTAGCCATTCCCCAACTGATTATTTGCTTTTTTATCAAAAAATTGCCATTATGCTTATATGGTTACTATACTATATAACTATATCAAAAATACCTTTTTTTCTATTGTCAATCTTCTTGGAATATAGGTCCATGTTTGGATTATTTTGTTCAGGCTAAGTAGATGCAGCAATGCCTGAGAAAGATGAAACTTCAGATTTGTTTAATTTTCATTTCTCTTATTATTAGTAATTTGGACTTTATTAAAATATAATAATGGCATGGTTCTTGGGTTTGAAAATATATGTGTGTGTACAAAAAATATATATGGTATTATACATTTAACAGAAATATTATTTCCAAAATTTTCCCTTTTAAGTTTCTCTTCTAATCCTAGGTAGAATGACTTATTTTGTTCTTGCAAAACCTATTTAATTATTATGTAGTCAGAATTTTACGTTTTCTTTTTTTTAATCAATTTTATTCCTTCTTTGGTTAAGAGCTCTCCCTTTAGGAAAAGTATATCCAGACCTTTTTTTTTTTTTATCCTGGGACTCCATTCTAGGAGCATAGGGCCACAACCAGTAGGCAATGGGTCACACAGTTGCTCAGGGTCACCCAGCTGGGAAGTGTCTGAGCCCGGGTTTGAACCTAGGACCTTTCGTCTCTAGGCCTGGCTCTCAATCCACTGAGCTAGCCCAGCTGCCCCTACTTTAGGTTGCAGTTTCTTTAGCAGATGTAGTTTTTTACCGGGTGGGGTTGCTAGCCCCACGCCTAACCCTCCTCCTTTTTTCAACTGGGCTAGGGACCATCCTTGGCCCAGGAGTGGTATGGGTGGGCAGTAGGGGTCAAGTGACTTGCCCAAGGTCACACAGCTGGAAGTGTCCGAGGTCGGACTTGAACCTAGGACCTCCAGTCTCTAGGCCTGGCTCTCAATCCACTGAGCCACACAGCTGCCCCATATCCAGACCTAAAACTATGTTATTAAAGCAATGATTGTCAAAACTTTTGGTTATAGTTGGTTATGAATAACAACTTAATAACTCAGTGTTTCATAATATCAAAAATTACAGGGCAGCTGGGATGGAAGGTAAGGGTTTAAAAAAAATTACAAATTACCTAGGAAAGACTTTCCTATTTAACAAGAACTACTAACAAAAATGTTTAAACAAGTAGCTTGTACCATTTTCCATGATAAATTAAAAATGTATATATGATAGAAATTACTATAAATTGTCTGTGTATCTTGGATGTCAATAGCAATGGGTAGAAAGTGAATTCTTAAACCATATTAAAAGTAGAGATAATTACAAAATAGATTTTTTTTTGGTATTTTAAATTGAAAAACTGCATAAACCAAAATAACTACAAACATAGGAAGTGGCTAACTGGAGGTGGTGGGGGGACAACTTTGTATCAGATACAAGGATGTGACATCCAAAATATACAGACAGTTTACAGAAACATATTTAAGACCAAAATCTTCTCCCAGTAGAAAAGTTCAAGTTATATTAATAACTTTCGAAAGAAGTATCACAACTGTTTAATAGTCACAAGAAAGAAATTTTCAAATCATTCATGATACCTATAAGGTTTTGCAAAAATAACAAAAGATGGGAGTAGGTAGGTAATGACAATGGACTTGTGGAAGGACTCAATTACACTATTGCTTTGAACTCCAATCATTCAGCAAAGCAATTTGAAATTATGCAAAGAAAGCAATTAAGATGTGCATATCTTTTGACCCAGAAAATTCAGTGATAGCATTTACTCCACAGAAGATGATTGGATATTGAAAAATAAAGGTACCATATAAATGGAAAAATTAATAACAAAATTTTTTGTTTGCGTGATATCAAAGAACTATAAAAAAGATAGATGCCATTCAGATGGAAAATGAAAAAACAAATTGAGGTCCATGTATGTAATGAAATATTACTGTGCTGTAAGAAATAATGAGTATGCTTCATACAAAGAAGTATGGAAAGTAATAAATCAAAGTGAAGTTAGCAGAACCAGGAAATCAAAATGTTTATCAACTATAACAATATAAATAAAGAAAAGAACCCAACAAAACAATAAAAACTTAGTCTTAGTCTGCACTCTAAATTTGTCATGTATATGTAATGAATATGTTTAATCATCATTCCTCTGGAATTATCAATGGTCAATTGTGTTGATCATAGTTCTTACAGTTTTCAAAGTTTTTTGTTCTTATAAAATCCTTATTTTATAAATTATTTCCTCAATTCTAATCATTTTATTTAATAGTTTACAAAATTTGTCATTATTGTATTATTGATTTTATAGTAAAATTCTTTTACTGCTTCTATTTATTCACTCTATAGCAGTTCTTATGAGCTTTTTCATTTATTTTTTAATTCAACACTTCCCACATTTCTTAAACTAACCAATTCTTAGGGTAATAGTTCAATATATTTTTATGGCTTGCTGATGATTTTCATGAAATTACTTTGAATCCTACTTTATTGGAGCTACTAATCATCTCATTTAATTTCTTTACTGATCACTTATTTTTTTACTGATTACTTATTACTTTCAAATTACTTAATTTTAAAATTAAACTTCAAATCATCTGCAAATAGGAATAATTTTAGCCTCCCTTTAATACTTATACCCAGAATTTCTTTCTCATTTTTAACTATTATTAGTATTTCTATAATTATTAAGTAATCATGAAAGTGCATCCTTGGTTTACCCTTTATTGGTTAGGCTTCAAATATTTCTACATAGGAAATAACAATTTTTTTAAAATTATAAACTAGATTTCCTTTAAATCTTGGTTTAATTATGAATGATAGATTATCATAATTATAGTTATTTCTTTGTTCTGAATTCATTTTGTTAATGCTTTTATTTTGGTGATTAGCTTTTTCTCTCCCCTTTAAAAATTACTTAGCTCAATTTCTCTTTTTCATTTAATATATCAAAAATATTGATGAAAGATTCTATAGTCCTTTTGTTCTCCATTTTATCATTTCTTCTTGATTTTCAACATTTCTTCTGCTCTTAATTTGAGTTCCTAAATTTTATTCCCCTTTTTAAATTGCATGCATAAAATGATTGTTCTTTTTTCTGTTTTAATATTTACTTCCAAATATGTGTATATGTATTCCCTCTCAGAATTGCTTCATTCAAAACATACATTTTTGTTGCATGTTATTTCAGTATTATCTATCATTCTCTAACATAGTTCTTAAATGATTCTGTGATCTCATCTTTGATCTACTTAATGTTCACAAAGTCTTTATTTAGTCCTCATCTATGTTTCCATCTTTTACTTGTGTTCTCTATCTTAATTGCTGTTTTTATTTTATTATCTATCAGATTCTAAAAAAAAAAAAAAACCCAAAACATGTTTCTGCCTTTTTGTATTTATTTTAAAATTTTCTGTGCCCTGGGATATAAGATCCCCTTTCAAAAAGTTAATAAATATTTTAAACTTAGCTTTTCTATTGATCTGTTAAGTTCTAAAATGTTCTCTCCCTATCTCAGGATTTATATAATTCTGATGGAAGAACATTAAAGTTTTGACTATTGATACTGTGAATTTAACTTTTCTCATGTGAACCTAACTGCTAAATTATGTACATATAAAAATATTCCCTGTCCTTAAAGAAATTATGATCCAATTTAAGAGACAACACATTTAATATTGAAGACATCTGTAAAATAGATGCTAGGTAACTTTAGCTACAAAGGCGCTGCCAAAGCGGGTAGAACAGGAAAGACTTGAACAATAAATATAAAATATGAACTGAGTCCTTGAAGGAAGCTGGAGATTTTAAGTAGAGGTAATGAGAGAGAAAATTTCAGAAAATTATACACATACCACACACACACATTCTCTCTCTCTCTCTCTCTCTCTCTCTCTCTCTCTCTCTCTCTCTCTCTCTCTCTCTGTGTGTGTGTGTGTGTGTGTGTGTGTGTGTATTGATTGATTGATTGATTGATGAATGTGAGTATTAGGAATTATATCATATTGAAGCATTATCTCTTCCCCAAAGATTGTATGTCTATCTCCACTAGACAGGTAAACCTAATTGTAAATGGACATATTTTTGAAAATGGTGTGTTATTTGGATATTTTCTAGTTGCAGAAATATTATCACTGTTTCAATAAACAAATTATGAATAATTTCCAATGGACTCCATAGTGTATTAGTCATATATTAATGAATTATAAGACTAGGCCCTTGCCTTTAAAAAGTTTGTAGTATTACTTGGAGTCAAGACTGATACCTAATAGAAAAAATGTTATGGTGTAATGAAGAAACAGAATAATTACATCCAAGCAACAATTTATTTGGCACAACATACAATTATGAAACAAACTGAGTCTAAGGCTCTATGTAACTAAGGGTATAGACACTTGTTTCTCATAGTTAAAATATGATTTGGAGCAAGAGAAAGACAGATAATGTGGGATTAATGGAATTGAGACATCTGGTTTCTCATTGGTTTAAGATAGTTGGAAGACATTCAGATGAAATATAGAAGAGAGGCATATTTTTAAATTGAGTGATAGTGGGGACAGGTGGTAATCTTGTGAAATCACTAAAATCAAGTGACTTTCATGGAGTAAAGTGATGGATAAAGGAAAAGTAGAGTCATTAGTGCTGTTTTTTTTTTTGCTATAACAATAATGTGAAGCAGTATTTGTTTAAATACTATCATGACTTATATACATTGCATACATTGCAAATAGCAGAAGAGTTCAAGAGGAAAGTGACATATGAGTAACAAATGGATAGGTAGATGGAAAGCTATTCTAAGTGAAAAGAATTAAAGGAATTTATAGAATTCCTTTTTTCTCTTCCTTCTGTGCTCTCTGTAGGAAGAGAGGGGTGCTACAGAATCCGTTAGAGGAGAATCATCCTTTGAAGGGAACAGAGTTCCATATATTTGTGGGATTATGACTGTTAAGGCAGAGAATAAATTCTGGGGCTTTGTGGATTAGAAAGGTAGTTTTAGATTGGTGGATTGGCTCTTGAAATCAAGTGAGAATGTAAGAGAAGCATTATTATTGGAGATTATTGAACTTGAGTATTAGCAAGAAAAGATTAGTGTCAAAAGAACACATTTCCACTTCTGTGTCTTACTGTCAGAAAAGTGTATGATCAAAGAATCGTAATTAGATATTGGAAGAGTGACAGAAGTGAGAATAAAGAGGGAGGATGCATACAAAAAATATTTTTAAAGAAAAATTGGCAGTCTTTGGTTACTGATTAAATCTGAGGAATGAATTCATGTGATGAGTCAAAACATGACTATGAGATTTAAAGCACAGATGATTTGGGTAATTAGCAAACTAAGAAGTAGGGAGGAATACCTAATTGAGGAACAAAGGTCAAAAATTCAATTTTAGACATGAAAGCAAAGTACTTGTCCTAGATGTCTAAACTATGTCCGAGATCCTGTCCTGCTTTCAATTTTTATGATTCTTTACATCTTTGACAGTGATATATTAAAGCATAGATGTTGCCTAGAGAGTGGAAGATAGGAAAGTGGATTAAAAAAAGGAAACAGCAATAATTTTATGTTCCTCTTTGTTTATATAAGAGAAAGTGTGCTGGGAAGAAATTAATCACGACATTGAGGTTGAAATATTAAATCCTTTGACTAGGAATTATTTTAGTCCTTTAAAACATTTATGTGTTTTCTTCCAAAAGGTACATTTTGTTTTTCTAAGACAAGGTTTCTTAACTAAAAACCTATTGATTAAGGAATCACAGGTTCAAAAAGTTTGAACTAGGAGAGATTACAGAAGTCAGCTGTTTCAAACTCTTCATCTTAAAGATGAGAGTATTGATGACAAGAGGTTAAATAATTTGTCCAAGGTCATTTGAGGAGGAAGTAGGAACTGGATTCTAACTCGAGTTCTCTGACTCCAAATCTGGTGCTTGGTTTATTATAACATTTGTGGGGGTCTAAATTTCTCTATAAAATCCTTATCCCACCCCCTTCTACTTTTTATTTCTTCAGTATTTCTGTAGACATCTTACATAGCAGGTATTTGCATAAATTAACTGGGTAAATATTGAAAATATTCATTGAAAGCAATGAATTTATCAAACATGTTTCTATCTACATCTTTGGATAATTCAAATGTTTCACTGTTTTAAGAAGAAAGTGAACACCACCAAGGTACACATGTGGGTAACCTAGGACTTTGTACTAGGTGATGTGATTGCAAATCTCAAGGTGCATAGACTAAAAGAACTTTAGATCTATAAGGGACATTAGAAATCATATAGTCCAGCCACTTCATTTTACAGAGAGGAAAACTGAAGTCCTAAGAGATTTAGGAACATAAAGTGATATCAAGAGAGAGCCAACTCAATAACCCATATTATGTATTCCTTTCGTTATAGCAAGAAGAAATTTAAACTTTTGGAAAATTATAATCATTTTTATGCTTAAAAAAAATCTTCCCACTCTCACTTCATAGAACATAGAATAGTGTGTGCTCAAAAAACATTTGTTGCTTTGTTGATGAATATTCAGTCCTATAATTTGAAGTGTAAACAATGAAAATACATTATTTTTTCTTCATGCAGAAAAGACTTTTCCAGCCCTTTACTTTTTCTCTTTTTAGTTTTGATTTCAGAAATAGTAAAATGGTTACAATATAAAAATATATCTCTTTTGCAATATTTACTCTGATATACCTTTATGTGTTCATCTCATTTTTATTACAATTTATGGCCATTTATTTGGATACTCAGATATTCATGATAACATTGGATTACACATCAAGCAATAGAAAATTGTTTTTGCCACTGTAAGAAAATATAAGGTAATGGGGTCACCAGGGATATTACAATAAACTAAGGGGTTTGTGGGAACACACTTAAGGATTTATGAGAGACTGGACCAGGGTGAAGAGACCAGAGTTTTTCTGGATCTCCACAGGAATGGCAGTTGATCTTAACTGTCACCCAGCTTCCACTAGACCAGAGTATAATAACAGGCTAAGAAGGTAAAAGGGACTTAACAGCTTTAATTATGTTATACTAAAAGGTGGGAAAGGATTTCTATACTAAAATCTAAGGGATAAAACCACAGGGCAATGGGAGGACTTATTCTACTCTAACTTAGTGATCTAAACTAACAGGGTCCAAGGAGCTATAAATGGAGTCTCTGGGTTTCTGCCTCAAACCTGGAACCTGCCAGGCTTGAGTGCAGCTAGGGCTTTGTGGCTTTGGGATTCTCACTGCAATCCACTGATGATCTCTGGATGCCAGGGGCTAAAGTTGTCTCAGGAACCAAGTAGAAAGGGGTTTGCTTGTGTCCTCTTCTCTTGGCTCTGTAGATCTTGTCCTTTACTTGATGCCACACCACACAGGATCCCAGGGGAAAACAGGAAGCAAGGTGTCCTTTGCTCTGAGGGCTCCCAGGCTGGCAACAGTTTTGCCCACCACTAATGGAGTCCACACACAGAGCACAGGCAGACTTCCTCCTCCTTCATTCCAACCTGGAATTCCCAGCTCCAGCTTCTTCCTGCTAGGTACATCTTAATTCCTAATAACTAGCTAATCTCATCTTACTCATAACACCACTGGTTGGAGGAAGCATCAAACATTCTGTTATATGATTAAAATATTTAAAAGCTTATATTCTTCTTCACTATAAATATGTTAAAAATCAAACTTGTACATTTTATTCAAAATCAACATTGAATTATATTTATAATATTTATATGCATTTTTATAATTTGACAATGCTTTGAAGTAAAAGTTGGCATATGAAATATCAATTGACTTGGTATCTATCATAAACTTTAAATATATTTTGTAATAAAAGAAGTTAGGTTGCACAATTGATAAAACATTTTACTTGAAACCAGAAAGAACTGTGTTTAAATCTTTCCTTAAATACTGTGTGTTAGGGTGAATCACTGTCATGGTCTGCACATCTATAAAAATAGAATGAATATTAATTAATAATTAGTTACTAATTAATTACTACTAATAGTAATAATAGTCCCTACATCCCTACGTGTGAGCATCAAAAGACATGATATATTAAGGCACTTAGTAAATCTCAAAGCATTATTTATATACATGTATATATACTAATTATTTTAAATAATTCCAAAAAGTTGAGACAAATATTTTCAAGTAAATACTTCATATATTTACATATCTATCTTTTATATATTTCCAATTATGCTCTTGCTTGTCTATCAGAGAATGAACACTAGAATTATTGTTGAAAGTAGTTAAATTGATTGTCAATAATGACAGCAATAAAAACAATCATGTCAGTGTATCTCTTATTACTACTTCTGGTAGTAGCATTTAGAGAGATTGATTTCAAAAACTTAATTTAAATCTTTTCCCATACTCTGTGCTTCTTTTGAGCTATTAGTTAATTAGGAAGTTTCCTTAACATCAGCCATCACAGAGAATCAAGGTAGCTTGGTCGGCCTGGCAGATAGAGTGCTATATCTAACTAGGATTCCCTGAGTTCAAATTGATCTTCAAACACTATGTGAGTAAATCAAGGCAAGTCACTGAATCTGTGTCCACTTCAGTTTCCTCACTTTTAAAATGCTGATATTAATTATACATCCTATCAATGTAGTGAGGTTCAAATGGGATAGTATAAATACTTTAAAGCACTATGTAAAAGATATCATCATCATCATCATTACTGTCATCATCATCATCATGACCATCATCAGAATATATAGTCTCTGACACCTAAACTGTAAATTGGAAACTTTTTATCTAGGTTGACCTGAGCTATTTCAAAGATCTACATACATACATACGTACATATGTGTCTACATATATATTTGAAAACGAAACTATCTTTGACTCAAAACTAATTTTCTATATTGGAAAAGAGATTTTTAATAACCAAATAAACAATATTTTAAACCTTTTTATTGTTCCAAATGTTATGAGTCATACTGAATGAATAAATGAATCTGTGATATCAGAATATTGAAACTGATTTAACTTATATCTGTATACTTAATTTAAGGTTGCTTTAACTACCAAGATTATACCAGTATTTTTTTTTTTGTATTTTTTTTTTTATACCACCAAGAAGTGGTATATAATACCCTGTCAGGCTACCAATCTGAGTAGGGAAAATATCCTTCTTTTGATAGCTTTCATTTAAATGGAATGAAATCTAAAACCTTTTGGTTCTTAAACTGAAAAATAGATATCTGGAAGGTAGTATGGTGCTGACCTGAATTTGAAATAGTCATTTCATGATAATTGATATCTTTATGGGTTTTTACCTGGACTTATTTTTCATCTATTTGAAGAATTCCAAAAGCAAAATATTACGAATTTGTAAATAAAAACTAAATCTAATGTATGTAGGGAGAATAGAATGAATTTACTGAAAAGTAAAAATGCATAATAATAATGATGATGATGATGATGATGATGATGATGATTTATGTTTATAGAGCCAATTCCCCTTATCATGCTTTCCAATCTAAAATCTTATTTTTTCCATATATTAAAAAGAGTAGAGTGCTAGGCTTGGAATCTGAATACCTTGGTTCAAGTCTTTTTCTTAAAAAATTCTATATTAGATGTGGATAAAATTTCAATAATTTTTTTCTGACATTTTGTGATTTGTGTTTTCTCCCTCCCCTCACCCTTTCCTAATGTGGATAATATCATATATGTGTTATGCAATATATATTACTTGGTTCAACTCTGAGGCCCACTAGCTGATCCCCAAAGTTGACAATTCACCTAAGACTTAGCTTGTCTGCATGTAGGTACTGCATTAACTCAGAAGGTTATAGTGAGGAAAATCTGTTTTAGTAAAACTTAAGGCACTGCAGTATTACTAGTGGTTGTAATAGTAGAAATAGTAATAGCAAGATAGTTGTAATAGTGGTAGTAATTTCAGTTACTCTTTTGAGTCACAATAGCTCTGAAGTAGTCATTAAGTCAGTAAACATTCATTAAGTGCTTACTATGTATCAGTCACTGTGTTAAGCACTGAAGATTTTGATAGAAAAAAGGAAGACTTGTCTTTGCCCTTGAGGCATTTACAACCTAATAGGAGAAAACAACTCTCAAAGGTAATCTGAAAAAAGAGTAATCCCTCATCAGGGGATGGAATGGAAAAGTCCAAAGGAGTTCAGTCAAATTGGAAATGAAGAGATGAGTAGTCTGGTCACCTTCAATAAATGGATTTTGGAGAAGGACCTCTCTAATCAGAGTAGAGAGTATTGATGACATGTAAATTTCAAAGCTGATGGGTTCCTGAGGACGTGATGGAGAATCCATAGGAGTGGATCTCAGTTTGAAATTATATAAATTAAGCACTATTATTTTACCAAATGTATAGATAAAGAGAGTAAGATAATAGATTAGGTAACTTTACTACAGTTACATAGGTAACCCCAGGTTTGGATGTTCATACTTTACTACCTGAATTTCATACTCCCCACTTATATGCAATCTACTTTACCTATGTAAATTTTTTTCAACAGTATTTAATAAATACTCTCCAATCTAATCAGTCCAGCTATTAGTCAGGTCCTACATTAATTTATGCTTACATGGCAGTTCCAGTTGTATCAATTTTTTAAAAGATTCAGTTCAATTCTCAATTTTCTTGAACAAATAAAACTAATATAGGCAAGATTAGAAGGCAAGCAGAGAGTTTGAAGAAAATTTTTATAGTTTCTTAGATGGTGGTCTCATCTGAAATATATAAAGAACTTTGTCAAATTATAAGAATATGCACCATTTCCAACTGATAAATGATCAAAAATGTTTTAGATGAATAAATCAAAGCTCCATATATAACTATATGAAAAAATGTTCTAAATCATTTTTGTTAGAGAAACACAAATCAAAATAACTTTTTATCTTACACCTATCAAATTGACTAAATGATAAAAGGAAAAATGGCAAATGTTGGTGGTTCCATGCCTTCCAGTCCTTCAAAGTGGATACTGCCAGATCCTGTGTAATCCTAATTGGTATATAAATTATTTCTTTATAGAAGCTTGCAGTATCTTTTCCTTAGCCTGGGACTTCTTGAGTTTGGCTATGACATTCCTGAGAATTGTTAGTTGGGGATTTAATGCCAGAGGTCATCTATGGATTATTTCAGTCTCTATTTTACCCTCATGTTCAAAGATTTTAGGGCAGTTTTATTGGATAATTTCCTGTAGTATAATGTTATAAGGCTTTTATTTTGGTCATGTTTTTCAGGTAGTCCAGTGATTCTTAAATTGTCTCTCCTGGATCTATTCTTCGTGTCATTTGTTTTCCCAATGAGGTGTCTCATATCATCTTCAATTTTTTCATTCTTTTGATTTTGTTTTATTATGTCCTGGTGACTCATGAGATCATTAGTTTCTAATTGCCTAATTCTAATTTTTAGAGACTGAATTTCTTCCAAGGCTTTTTGATTCTCCTTTTCCTTTTGGTCCATTCTTCTCTTCTTCCAATTTTTTGGTATCATTTTCTAGCAGATCAATTCTGGTTTTCAGTGCATGTGCCTCTGTTTCCAGATGACCTATTTCTTTTCAGGCTACTATTTTCCTTTTGCCATTTTTCTTCAATGTGTCTTATTTGATTTTAAAATCCTTTTTTGAGGTCCTCCATAGCCTGCATCCAATTCTCTTGTTTTCTTTGTGTTTTTTTTTTTTGAGGTTTTGCTTGATGTTTCCTGGATCTCATCCTCATACACTGGTTCTGTTCTTTGGTCCTTACCCCCATAGAATCTTTAAATTGTAGGGTTTTTTCTCTCCTGCTTACTCATTTTATTTACTTTTTTCTTCTTCTACCCTATGGACTATATAGACTTGTCCCTCTGTTGATTTATTGAACTAGGGCAGTGATAGGCAAACTTTTTAAAGAGGGGACCAAAGGAAAGGAAATGCTCATCTATCAGTCCGTTTCTAAGGCAACTCTTTTGAAGTTTCGTTGTATTGTTTCCCATTCATTGTATTCCTCAGTTTAGGAATAATGTACCTGGCCAGATAGAACATTTCAGGGGGGGGTGCATCTGGCCCACAGGCATAGTTTGCCTCATCACTGAACTAGAGTGTTAGAACTGTTCTGCCCTGAGGCTGAATCATCTCTTTTCTCAATCCTTTTCTGGTAAACTGGTTGAGCTAACCTGCTGAGCTGGCCTGGCCTGGGACAAAATTTTCACTGTAGCCAGCAGATAGGTTGTTCAGCCAGGTGTCCCCCCACTTCTGTTCCTCTCTGCAAGTCATTGTTATAGCCCTGGACCACGTGTGGTGGGTCAGAGATGAAACCTGACAGCTACTGTCTCAGCTCCAGACTCACACAGACAGCCTGGTCTTTTTGCTGATCTTGGCGAGGTGGGTGGAGGAGGTTGTCCCTTCTGATAGCTCCCCCAATTCCTCCCTGCCAGCCATTTTCAGAGCCCAGGCCCGAATGTGGTTGGTCAGAGCCAAATCCTCATGGCTGCCATCTCTGAGCAGGGGCTCACACAGTGCCTGGTCTTATCATAGGTTTCAGAGTGCTGGGTTAGAGAGGGTGCCTCTCCCTTTTCCTAAGAAATTAGACAGACTGTGTCTACCTTTCAAGTTGTTTTCAGTAGAAGAGTCTCATGACTTCTTTTTGGGTTTGGATTTCTTTCCTCTTTGAGGCATGATATAAATATTGGTTGGAAGGATTGTTGGAGAGGTTATAGCTTTAGGTGCTCCTAAGCCATCATATTGTCTCTGCCTCCAGTAGCTCTCTTTTTAGTGGCAAAAAAACCCCCCAAAAACCTGGAATTGAAGGGATTCCCATCAATTTGGGAATGGCTAAACAAGTTGTGGCATATGATTGTGATGGAATATGCATAAGAAATGATGAATGAGTTAATTTAAAAATAGAAATATCTACATGAAGTTATGAAAAGTGAAATGAGCAGAACCAAGAGAATCTTATATATAACAGAAATATTTTTGGAAGGATGAATTGTGTATGCTCACCTCCAAAGAAAGAATTGACAAATAGAAATAAGTAAGACGTAGTTTTTTATATACATAAATCTTTTTGCCAAAAGTATGGCTTCTCTAAGGGGAAGAGAGAAGGTAGGGAGTTTCCTTGGTATGTTAATGTAATATATAAATAAATAAATTTAAATTAAAAAACCCAAAGCACATATTATTCATCAAATATTAACCCATCAGGATAAATGGACAATATTTTAGTTGAAATATAAGGCCCTTTTTTGGTCTGTAATAACAAAAACATCACTTTCTTGAGATTTCACTATTAAGGGGTTTTATACAATATGTAATAATAGTGAGAAGTATAAATAGGACACAACATTCATAGCTACTTTATAGAATCTCTTATTTGTTTCTTGGTCCTGATAATGCAAATATTTTGGAACCATCCTTAGATTTCTGCAATTTAAATCCCCTATCCTGTCAGTTCACAAACAGGCAAAACTTACAAAGCTATTAATAATTTTCAGTAACATATGGAAAATTTTGTTTAAACTTCTCCTTTTACTTCATGATATTCATATTTTATCTCATTTACTTTACTCACCTTATCCATCTATAGTATCAATATGTTGAGGGGTAACAACCAGATGTTATAGGGTATAATGGTGCACCCCTGGGTTCGGGAAGGATACCTTTTACAAGAATGCAAGATTCTGAAACTTAGCTTAAAAGTAAAAAGAGAGATTTATTAGTAAGATAGAATTGGTGGCCAGCAAGACAGCATGAATGGAACAACCTTGGGGGGTTGCTCCCAGAATGCTTCAGTTCAAGGGTTTTTACACTCTTTACAACAGTGAGTACATGATGCTGTGTCATGGTGAGATGTGATTCCCGAGGGGTAAACACTCAGGCATTTGGGGGGGGTATTTGGTCATCTGGCCGGGGTCTCCCTGAAGACCCTTATAGTTTAGGGATCAGATAGATGCCTGAGATACAATCCTGATGGTATCAAGGTGTAGCCTGGAGGTGTATCTCTATGTCCATCTCAACCTAAAGGATGATTCAAAGATGTTACTAACCTTAGGGTCTTATAGAAGCTATCAGATGTTCTTGGGTTAGAAGTTACAAGGACAGAAAGGAGCAAGGGAATTTCCCTGTTTATAGTTTGCCTGGGTTAAGGGGTACAGTGTCCATGCCATCTCTGTACAATGCCCATGCCATCTCCGCACCATGCCATGCCAAATATATGCTTGAGGGTAAAAGTCATGGATTATTGTTTATCTTTGTAGTTTAACTACCTATTTAAATACTGTATGCATAGTAGCTATTTAATAATTTTTTATTGAATTGAACAAAGTATTCCAACCAGAATGAAATAATAATAATGGATTAATAAAACAATTTGGGGACATTTCAAATTCAAATATATGTAGGTTTCATAAAAATCAGCAGTTTCTGTCTCAGATCCTTAGGCTGGGAAAAATTTCAATGGAATATGCTACTGCTAGGGAGTGCTATCTTATGAAACCTAAGCAAGCACTTATTTTTAATGAATTAATTTAAAAACACAGATAGATTTTTTTTGTTTGTTTCTTTGGCAGAGGAGGGTTTCAACCAAATCTGCGGTTTTGTTAGTGAAGGGAGCTCTCAGTGCAGAAATATCCACTACCAATATAGATGAGCACCTGCTTTACAAATTAGAGAAATTAAAATATTAATAATTTATTAATAAGTAATAATAAGATTTTAGTTCAAGATAAATCTAAATCAAATTATCTCATACAAATAAAGACATACTTGAGATCAGATAATTATTTCATAAACATTAAAAATTATCTACAAATTGGGTATTGGAGTTAGCCTCATTTAATTGTTCATTATAAATCATTCATTATATTGTTGATGAAGAACAAAGCACAGTTAAAACAAAATTTGAACCATTTCAGGATTTTAAAAAAGGCCAAATCAAAAGATTAGTAACTCTTTTCAAACATTCCATTTGATAAAGATATTTTCAATTAGGTATTTTAACTTAATCATCCATTATTTGTTCCCCTGCTATTTCCATCTGTATAATTTTCTTATTACTTTCTG
This sequence comes from Gracilinanus agilis, assembly GCF_016433145.1. Lineage (NCBI taxonomy): Eukaryota > Metazoa > Chordata > Mammalia > Didelphimorphia > Didelphidae > Gracilinanus > Gracilinanus agilis. The sequence goes on along the minus strand of NC_058133.1, from coordinate 96,818,360 downwards.
CAAACATATCCTGCAAAGAAATAATTCTTAGGAAAATACCTTATATATGACTCTATATTTAGCATATTTGGCATATTTGGCATATTTCCTAGGAATTTTGTCTTACAGAGAAACCAAATATGTTCAATTATTTTTAGTTTTTTAAATAAACATTATAAAGTGAATCTTTAAAGTGGAGCAGTATATAATTGTGAAATCTCCCATGAGGTTGCTTTACAAAGCTGACTCATCAATAAAGTCAGGCCCTAGATGTACTACTAGCATACTGTCATAATATAGCTCCTTGTTGATGAAAGACTAAAGCAAACAAAAAAACAAACCAAAACACACCATATTAATTTTTTTATAAAAGTAAGACCATGGTTTTCAAAATTTTTTAGATATTTTCATTAAGAAATAAACAAGGAACTTAGGGGCCCCTCATGTGGAAATTATGATTAATTAGGCAAACAATGTTGAAATATAGCTGAAATACAACAACTAAATTTACATATGTTAACTTTGAGAAACAGAACCACTAAAGTAGTCAGAAAGAACAAGTTTTTAATCAGGACCAGAGACAGTGCTCAAGATTCCGTCACCATACAGAGCCAAAACTCTAGGACTCTGGGAACAGTGTTTCTGGGGAAACAGATTACGGAAGATGATTTCCCAAAGAATAACAGAACGTGGGGATCTTATATACCTTTTGGGGAATAAATGACAGGTAAGTATGATTGATTAAGCTTTATAATGGCCACTAGGAAATGAAGAGTCCCGGGATGGATTATCAAGGAGAGGCTGATGCTTCATAATGGGAGAAACTTCTAAGACAAAAATATTTGATTATACACTAATCTTACCTAAACTGGGATCATTAAGTACTTTAAGGTTTATTATTCAGTTAGAGACAAAGTCAGTCTGGAACTTCCCTTAAGGCAAGTTTCCAATGGACTGGGCAAACTTGGGGGTTCCAAAAACATAGTTGACATATGTTTAACAATTGCATACATAGCATGTCATAGTTTTTCCAACTTAAGAGGAAAAAAGGGGGGATATGAGAAAATGAAAAAAGAAAGGGAAATTGTTAGGCAGTAAGAATATGAAGAATATAGATGAAAATGGGAGGAGATAGGAAAAGAGAAATGAGAAATATGTGTATGGTAGGGAGGGGAAGAATGTAATTACTGTTAATTTCAAATGTCTTAGTATTACTTCATACCCTAAAATAGCAGGTGCCAATGCCCAAGGTTGCTTATTATTGAATTTTAGGATATTGGATTTGAAAAGTTTCTCTTTGGAAACAAATGACATACTGTATTTTCAGTAGAGTTCTAGTAGAGTAGCCCTACAAAAGTTCTCTGAAAATGATGAGTCCTTTTAAGGGAATTTCATGTGGAATGCTGTTTTTTTTTTCTTGAACTTGATCTGTCCTGATCATTTTTCATCTATAATATTCTAAACACTGTTTAGATCAGTCATGAATTAGCCCTTTCCCTCTAGAGACGTTCATTCTAGGATGACATAGTCTACTTAGTGTAAAAAGCTTTGTATAAACATAGATTGAATTAAACTGAAAATTGATAACTTCTTAGTTATATACTTTATTTTTAAATTATTAAAAAATTTTTTTTGTTTGATTTGAGTTTCATGCTGAAAAGTGATTTCTAGGAGAGTAAGAAGTGATTGAAGGAGTTAGAATTTCCTTTTGCCCAAGTAGTTTGAGAAGGCTTATATTTGGTACAACAGAAGTACATGATATTGTGCATGATATTAAATGTTCTCTGACAGGGATAATAATAACTATAACAGAATATGTTGAAGGTACAGATTGCTGAAAAAGAATTATGGTGCTTCTTAGCTTATTTGGTTTTGTCTTTTTCCCTGGAGAGGATTTCAAAATGCAGAAACCATCAAAGAAGAATGAACTCCATTAACCAATTTACTTTTTCTTTCTTTGTATTTTCAAAGCAATTAACTATGAATTAATAGAAACAAACAAATTCAATTTGTATAGATTATGAATTTGCTTTCCTTCAAGGCCAAGTCTTGTCCTTTTAATCCAAAGTCTTTAAGATCAAAGGCTTTACCACCCACCTTTGTGTTCCTTGCTGTCTCTCTCCTACCCCTGCTCCAACTCACCCTTCTTTGATGTTTTCTTATTCTACTTAATAGTATTTTAACACACTGCTGTTTTTCAGGTTTCTCTTTTCCTCCTTATTATCCCTTTGAGAAGAGTCTAGGAACATAGGCATTTCCATAACAGATGAGATAATTAGTCTCCCAAGTCTAATAAAAACTGTACTACTATTAATAATGTATCTTGTAGATGATCTTTACCTGGTACACTTATGAAAAATGAGAAACTTAAAGAATAATTTTCTAAAGGACTTTTTCTCTTAAGGAGTGAGTCTGTTCTAAGTATTAACTGGAAAAAACACAGAAGTATTAAATTGTCAGAAAAAACACTCTTTAATTAAGGAAAGGGGTTCAGTGCTCTCCTTAGACCTCCACACAGCTGGGCACTACACACCCACACAGAGCCCCCAAACTCTGGTTGCTCTGGTCACTTGCCCCTGGGAGAGCCAACCACACACTAGATTGACAACTCCGAGGAACAAAAGAATTTGGGGAACTCATATACCTTTTGGGAAACCAAGGTATAGGGTAATATGATTGATTGACATTATTATAGCTATAAGGAAATGGGAGTGTTCAAAGTATACAAACTGTATGCAGTCAAGCTTGGGAAAGGAATCATAGCTAGAGGTTAGAGTGTAAGGGAAGGGGCTACATACAATGGAAACTAAAAGAATGGTCCCCTGGTGTGGGTCATTTTGGGAAAGGGTCTCTGATACAATGGGGAAGACTACTAAGACAAAAAGAGTACTTTAGCATTTGCTTAGCCCCACCTAAGTGGGATTGTCATTTACCTTAGGTCTATTATTCAGGCTGAAACTGCTAGCCTGATATTCCCTTCAGGGTGGATTCTCAAGGGAAGAGGGAACAAGCACAAGCTTTGGAGTCTCCAATTTACAAGCTAGTCCTAAAACTTGGGATTCATAAGATCTTACTAGGCTACAAGTTGGGGGTTTCTACATTCCATGTTGACATAAGATAGATATCTATCAAAGCCTACAATGTCATAAGGAGCTCTCTTTACAAAAATTCATTTATAAAAAGGAAATGCATGATTTTTCACTTTAAGAAGGGAAGATCTGCTCTGACTCCTAATGTCTTCTTGACCATTCTGGGATTCTTTAAAAGGGAGAACTGGACTTTTGGCTACTTATCACACTGAGATAGATGTTATTTATCTTAATTAGATATTTTAGTTAACTCTTAATTGTGAATCACTTTTGCATTTTCTTCTATCTTGAATTCCTCTTTCTGGCTCTGCCTTATTGCCTTCTGTTTCTAGGCCACTTTTTCCTGTTGAATTTCAGTTTTTCATCTACCCCCATGTTCATTGTGCAGTTCTGAATTCTACTCCAAGACTCTCCACAATTCTGGATTCAGCTTTTCACACAAGGCCACCTCCTCTCAAACATTACATTTTGAACTGACTTTTCTAATGCCATTTATTCTTACCTCATTCTACTTCTTTTTAGCCTTGGTCTAATTAATTGAGTCTTAGAATTTTAGCATTAAAAGAATTCTAGGTTATATAGTCCAAATGAGTGGAATAAAATAAACTGACCACCCATCCAAATTACAATTACAAACCTGGAGTCAGAGAGTGAATTGTAGAAGAAGCAGTGTTTATTTTTTCTCATGAGAAAGGGGCCATTGCCCTAATGGCAATGGCCTATGCATGAGTGCAGATGAAAGCATTCTATAGATTCCTGATGCAAGACTCCCATCCCCCTCTGTCACATATCTCATGACTGGGGGCTAAACTTACAATCTAGACACAAAAGTCTACCCAATCAGAAAACAAGTTACATAGTATGAGCTCATCACAAACCTCCACCAGGGAGGGAAAAAATTATAAAGGGATAGCCATATCCTCAGGAGTGACTCCCCCTGCTCTTAAAGGTCTGAGGAGATAAGGAGGTAGTATTGCCTAAGGGTTCTCTTGAGATAAGAGGTCTCCCAACTCACCTGGTCTGTGGCAATAATAAAATGTCCTTGAGGTTTTATTCTGTAACCCTAAATAGGCTTTCATTCTCTAATGGGATCTAGGATGGATGTCCACCCCAAGAAGAGCAAATTAATTCTTTTCACTCCACATACAAACTTCTTATTTTAAGATATGAGGAAACTTAAGAAGCAGAAAATTCATGCAAGACAAAATTTATTTTTATTATTTTTCAACAGGTTTAGAATATCCAGGACAAAGCAGGTAGTGTGGTTTGGCAGTGTGATGGGGAGATTAAACATTAGCACCCATTACAGCAGGCATTGATAATGTTAATGTACCTTGTCCTGGACAGAACACATTTAGCAGACTGAATTCAGTTTTCAACCATGACAGGCTGAAAAGAATTCAAAGCAGAAAGTTGGGAGAGGAGACTGGAAATCATATGGAAGGAAGACAAATTTCAAGGAACTTAGTTGTGTAGCTTGGAAAAAAAGATGTAGAAGGGAAAAATAATTGTATTTGAATAATTGGAAGGCTAATATGTCAGAAAAAGATCATACTTATTTTGCTTGGCACTATAAGTCATATTGAAAAGCAGTAATTGAGGAACATTTCATTTCCACGGAAAGGCAAAAGAAGCAGAACAGTTAGAAATGTCTAAAACAAAATGACTACTTGGGGAGATAGTGAATTCTCTATTACTGAGGTCTTCAAGCAAAGGCAGGATGGGAGATGCTGTTGGAGATCTAGAAGTAATTCTTACTCAGAGATGTGTTGTTCTAGATGTCCTCTAATATTGATTATCTAGACCCAATCTGGATCATCCTGGCAGGAAGAAACAACAGTATAATGTCTTTTCTGTTTTCCTTTTATTTTATCTCTCCTTCTACTTCAGCCATCCAGACTGGAAGAGCTACATTGTTTGGGTGAACTGGGTGACACTAATTATAAACCTTTCAGTGAAAGGAATGTTGACTGGGAAAAACACAGTTTAATCAGGATAGGGATAAGGTCCAATGTTTGGCCCTTTACTCAGAGTCTGGCACCAAGACTTTTACAGGGTCTACACCCTAGACTCTGGGGACATTATCCCTGGGAGTGCCACAACACTAGATGAGGACTCAGAGGAGCCATTAAAGTTGGGAAGCTTAAATATCTCTCTAGGGAACTTGGAGACTGAGAATGAGAGGGATAGTTGATTGACTTTGCAATGGCAACAAAGGAAAATGAGGAGTTCCAGACAAGAATAACTGTGAGGGGGTGATGCTTTACAGTGAACACAAAAGGGAAAGACCCAGCCAAGGACAGAGCCACCTTGGTAAAAGACTTTGGTAGACCTAGGTGGCCCTGACAAAAGAGATGCTTAACATCTGACAGGATTAGCCCTCCCCACCTAAACTACTTTAAGACCCATTGTTAATCTGAGACTAGTGAAGTTGGACTTTGCCTCAGGGAGAATTTCAATTGTGACAAGGTCAAACCTGAGGCTTTCACCTTCAAGCTAAATAAACTGGAGTTCATTAAATCTTTCTAGGCTACAAGTTTTGGGGCTTCTAGATTCCACTTTGACCAGGAGAACCTCTTGACCTTATCACATACCTTACCACTGCATTCCAAAATCCTCTGTGTTTTACTGTTTGCCATTTTAATATGTTTATAAGATGCCCAGGCACTATTTTTTGACATATCTGAGTGCAAACTAATAACCCCTTGAACTTTGCCATCTATTCCATTGCTGAAATTTTATGATTTGGGGGCCTTTGAATCTGTCTTCTGGTAAATTCTCATTTGTCTTGTCTTTTGCAATTAGAATGTGAATTTCTCGAAAATAGGAATTGTCTTTTTTTTATTTGCATCTCTGTTATGGGGGTGGGGAACCCCTGGGTTTGGGAAGGAAACCTTTCTCAAGAATGAGAGGACTCCAAACAGCTTAAAAGTAAAAAGAAATATTTATTAGTAAGATAGGATTAATGGCCAGTAAGACAGAATGAGTGGAGCAACCATGGGAGAAGGGTTGCTCCCAAGACATGGCCAGGCAGCATGAGTAGAATCTAGCAGTTGCTCCCTGAAAGCTTCAGTGGAGGGGTTTTTATATTCTTTACAACAGTGAGCATGTGTAGGTGACTTCTCACATTCAGGTTTTCGGGTGGGGGTCTGCCTGAGATCCTCAGGGCTTGTGTATCCCTTTGTGTATCTCAACCTAAAGGAAAGTCCAAGGATAAAGGTCTTTGCCCTGGGAGACACAAGGACAGGAAGGGGGAAGGGAATTTCCCTGTTCACAGCCTGGCTGAGTTAAGGGGTACAGGATCCCTGTCATCTCTGCACAATGCCCATGTTACCTCTAGTGCTTATAAGGCACAGTGCTTGGTACATATTAGGCACTTAGGTACATATTAGGCATATTAGTCAAATAGACATCTAGATGCTCATTTCAATTTGAGCAACAGTGTAAAAAGGATGTACCTGTAATAATATATGTTCAAAGTGAGATTATAATTGTTTTGTTGTGGGTACCAATGATATTGAACTTCAAATTAATTTAATAACCATTTATTGAACAATTATAGAATAATTTTTGTAGTTGTATCATGAGGAAAGTGAATTCCATCTTCATTTTACATGTCAAGAACTTGAGGAATGGCTGAACAAATTGTGGTATCTGTTGGTGATGGAATACTATTGTGCTCAAAGGAATAGAGAACTGGAGGAATTCCATGTGAACTGGAATGACCTCCAGGAATTGATGCTGAGTGAAAGGAGCAGATCCAGGAGAACATTGTACACAGAGACTGATATCCTGTGGTATAATTCCAACATAACGAATTTCTCTACTAGCAGCAATGTAAGGATCCAGAGCAAGGCTGAGGGACTTATAAGAAAGAAAACTTGTCACATTCAGAGGAAGAACTGTGGGAGGAGAAAAAAGAAGAAAAACAACTGCCTGAACACATTGGCTGTTGGGGATATTATTGGGGATGTAGACACTAAACGATAACTCTAGTCCAACTATCAATAATATGGAATTAGGTCTTGATCAATGATACATGTAAAACCCAGTGGGATTGTGCATCAACTAAGGGGAGTCAGGGAGTTTGGGGAGAGGGAAAGAACATGAAACATGTAACTAGGAGAAAATATTAAAAAAAAAAACTTGAGGTAGAGAAAATTAAATCATCTAATGTTACATGTAGAAATCAATGGTGAATCCTTCTCCCGCTTTCTTATTCCAAGAGATCCTTTATCCTTCAAAGTATAATCGTTTGTGGTAATTATAAAAGCTCTGTGTCTTAAATGTAACTCTCTAAGTATTTTAAGTAGAGTAGAATGTTATAATTATTATATTTCTTTTCCATATGGATAATATGGAAACACAGGGTAGTAAAAATTTTAGCTTGAGCTACAGAAGATAGTTCAAGATGGCTTTGCCAGTGTGACTTTTGATATCAAACTGGCTACATACTATCAAGGAAATAAATTGACTATTACTTCCTTTGTATTTGAATTAACCCTTGCTTGCTTTTCCTTTTCTCTACCCCTCTTGTTCATTTCTAAATATTTATTGTAGTTCTATTTTATGTATAGTTAATCCTATGGAAGCAGATAACATATACAAATACCTAGTAAGATTCGGTCTTAGCTTTCAAGTAGCTTGCTTCTTTTATTCTTTGCCTACATACATAAACTATTTTCCTGGTTTCATATTTGGGTATTAAATGAATTCTATTTAAATGTTAAAGAAAAAATTTTGTAAATAGGAATTCTCAATAATTCCTCCTTGACAAAGTGACCTAAACTATAAAGGTGCCTACTTTGTGTTTGTCCCCTCTGTTATCATTAAAATTATCTTGAGAGACTGACTGATTTTTGTGTAAAAATATAAATTTATTGATTATATCCATTCATTGGTTAGGCCATTATCATAATAGATTAAGAGAGATAGTTCTCAGTGGTTGTCTCTAATAACCAGGGCTGACTCAGAAGTTGGGTTAGGCTGCTTAATAAATAGAGTTTTAGGAGTCCATTATTCAGCCCCTCTTTTGAACATTCCAAGACATTATAAAAAGGAAACAGGTAATTTAAGAGCTGGTCCATTAAACTATTCACCCAACCCGTCCCCAACATTATGGAGAATATATACCCAGGAAGAGAGCCCTTGTCTTCTTCATTTATCAATCAGATTTGACAACAAGGAAGACATTCTTTGAGTTTCCTAAGGACAAAGAAAGTACAGAAAGCAATAGACTAGATGGCATTTCTGACTCAGATCCCAGACATAGGAAACACCCTGTAATTCTTTGATTTTGTAGATGCTTCTGTTATGTAGAAGATGGAAGTTTCATTCACCAAAGTTCACCTCTATAGTGACTTCCCATCCAGCTTTAAGGGAGTTTGATATCAGAGCACTTTCTCTTAGATTTGCCACTGATGGAAAAATGCTTCTGTCTTCCACTGTTTGCTGTCAGATACACACACACACACACACACACACACACACATTGATAAGTCATGATGAAGGGTAGATTATTGATGAGGAGAGACCTTAAATTTATTGAAATTACTTTGTTTTCTAGTATTTTATCATAGGAAATCAAGCCATAGATAGAAGAGCTGATTAGTAAGTCTCTTGAATCAAAAGAAAAAAAGGTGTCAATATGAGAGATAAGCTGATCTGGTCCAACCAGTCAAGCTCTGTTGGTTACTATGGGGAATGTTCTATCTAGAGAGAACTGGGTACATGTGAATAAAGTTCTGTTCTAATATTTATGAAAGCAAACTGGCTTTTGATTATATCATATTGTTTATGTGAGTAGATTCTTAATTATTGTAGAGACAAGTGGGTTTTCTGTAGTGGAAAATGTCTCTCTTTGAATATCTCATAATTTCTGATTTTCTCCAAACAAGGATTGTGTGTCTTCACTCACTACACATCATAGAAGTGACTCTTTTAGTATTAATAGGTTAATGTTATCTGTATAATTAAAATAAGATGATACTAAAGGGAAATAGACCTTAACATTTAAACTTTAAATAAATAATTTAGTTTTGTACTTTTTTTAATGACAAGATTATAGGACCCTATATTTTGGGCTTGAAGGGACCTTAGAAGCCATCTCTTCTCTAGATTATATATAATTAGGCCCAATTCCCCTCATTATATAGAGGGAGAAACTAAGTCCTAGAGATGTTGGGTGATTTGCCCAAGGTCACACGTGTATTAAATAACAAGAGGCAACATTGTAATTAGTGTTACAGTGAAAAGTGCATTGACTTTGGAGTCAAAGTAATTGACTTCAAATCCCAACTCATTGCTATTACTTTTATAATAATGGGCATTTTCATCTGCTTTTGTCTTTGTTTCCTCATTCATAGATGATCCTATGAACTCAGGTCTTCTACAACATTTGCATTATTTTCTGTGGAAACACATTTTTCCCTATACTCTTCCATTATGGTACCTTATAAGTATATTATATTCCTATTTCTAGTAATGTAAGTAAAAAAATTTTCTTGTTCAGATATCCTGCTTTAGACAGGGCAATGCTTCATTAATAAACAAAGGAAACATTAGTATGGCATAGAACTAATTAGATAAATCTCTACAAAGCCCTACTAACTGTAAAGCAGATTAGCTATTGCTCTTTGAGATGAAGATAAAAAAGGGTGCTCGATTTAGTGATGAACTCAAGACTTGGATTTGAGTCCTTCCTTTGACACAATTAGATGCATTGCCATGGAAAAGTAAGTTAAGCTGTCTATGCCACAATTTCCTGATCTATAAAATGAAGATCTGAGCCCAACTTCTAGGATTATTTTAAGGCTCAAATAGGCTAATTTAAGAAAAGAGCTTTGCAAGTTTGAGAGAACTGTTCAAAGGCCAGATAATTTACTAGATAATCTTTTAAAGTTTCATAGCTCATTAGTAGAATTCCTTGAACTATATGTAATCAGTTGGTTTACAATAAATAACCTGGTGACTTAAATGAACAGCTAACAAACTTCAGTATGTTATTTTACATCAGATAAACAGTAATGCAGAAATTATAATTATTTGAAAGAACTAAATTTATGTTTGTATACACAAATATAAAGTGATAGTTTATTATAATCATTGTTTCCCTGCTATGCCCATCTCTTTCTCTCACGGTTTTGACTATTTAAAAAAAATAACTTGTCTTAGAATCAATATTAAGCATTGGTTCCAAGGCAAAAGAGTGATAAGGGTTAGGCAGCTGAGGTTAAGTGACTTGCCCAGGGTCACACAAGTAGGAATTAAGTGGGGCCAAATTGAAACCAAGTTCTCCCAACTATAGGCCTGGCTCTCTATCTACTGTGCTATCTAGCTATTCTTGTTTTTGCTACTTTAATGTACTTTACTTTTTTTTCCCCTGAAAACAAAGTCAGTCTCTCTCTCTCTCTCTCTCTCTCTCTCTCTCTCTCTCTCTCTCTCTCTCTCTCTCTCTCTCTCTCTCATACACACACATACACAGACACACACACACGCACAAACACATACACATATGACTTTAGTACCTCAGGACAGTGCCTTCTTTGCTTAAAATTAACTCTTTGAATTTTATTTATTTAGTCACAGTTTAGGTTACATGTATAAAACAATGGATAAAATCTGTACCTAAAATGTCAAGCAGCCTGAAATGTGAATAAAGAAGTGAGGAACAGAAAAATAGAGGCAGAGAAGCAACTCATTTGCTCCTAATGAATGTACAGTGCTCTGTAAAATAATCATATTAACTAGAACACTGGTCTTCCTGCCTCATCTAAATTTCCCCAATAGTCTGTCAAGCAAGGCTGACTCAAAGATAGCAGTAAAAGAAAGTAGAACCAAGTGGTGAAATGTTTATATGTTTAAAAAATACTGATAACAACAATGAAAGCAACTAAAAGAACCTTTCTCTATGGGCAAACATCTGGATTAAAGGAACATGTTTGGTTATAAACAAATTGGATTCTCTTCATCAGATTCATGAGAAGATCATTATGTTTCCAAAGCTAGTACCTTGTGGAGCCACATTTGTGCCTTTTCCACGACTTCAGCCATCAATATCAGATTCAGGAAAAAGGTATTGTAGAATACTATATATCATAAAGGTCTTGAAAATGGAAAAAAAATCTTAGACAGTTTTATTGTTATGCTTACAACTGTAATTCTTTTAGGTTTACTTATTTTTTCCATCCAAAATAGAGTAGATTCTCATAAGTGTAAGTTTCAAATGAAATATAAATGAAACAATTTTAAAATTGGGTAGTAAGAAATATAAATGCTTTAACTTTGACTATAACAGGTGCATATTTTAGACAATTGTCTCCTTAAAAGCCTTCATGGTTCTCATTTTTTAAAAATCAATAGTGTAATGTTAGTGCGTGTATGTATATTCCTGTTAATAATTATCATTCTAAAATGATGTCCATTAAAAAAAGGGGAGAGGAACATCATTTCCTAACATCCTCATTTTCATATTTGGTGATTTAAAGATGTTGTAGCTACATCCTTTGAGCTAAAGAGTAACTGCTTTCTTTTGAAAACGGATTCATGATTTATATACTAATTTTAAATAACTTAAATATAAGAAGTAATGCATGATGTTGTGCAAATATTTCAAATCTGACCTGTTACCTACTATTGAATAAAGAGGATAATTCTGTCACAATTTCCATCTCTTTTTATTTCAACTAGCTTTAGACTGTTCTGTCAGCATTGTGGATGAGGTTGTAACAAATACATTGATGTCACTAGTCAGGGGAATAATTCTACCTAATGAGCAAAGGAAGTGGTAACCAATCTCTATTATTGAAAACGAGCCAGTGAGAAGCCTGAATTATATGGAAAAAAACCTAAGATGAAATCTCCTCCCTATCTGTTAATGCTTGTTTTTGATGTGAACATTTAAAATGTAAAAACTCCTTTTAAAAGAGGATTGTTGAAAATTAAGTAGACATGTAATGACTGATAATAACTGAAGCTCATCGGAAATGCATGCAATAGAACTCCAATTTGACTTGTGTATGATCAGCAAAACATGAATTACAGTATTTATGGCTTTTAAGACACACAAAATTATGTACTCTTAATCCTTGTTATCCTGCCCTTCACCCTATCCCCATTTCTATCAGATTGTTTTTTCTTCTACACATTGTCTTTTATATTCTGCCCCATTAGTGAATCAGGGACAAAGTTATTGCCACTGAATTAACAGTTTGTTTCTTTGTTGGTTTCTTCCCCATATGTAGCAACATAATGTAATGGATTAATAATGATTATGTTTCCAACCTGGAGAACACATAAGAAAATACTGAATATTCTTTGTATTCTTTAGAATGTGAGACAAGGGCTGTCACATACAGAATTTATTTGGAGCAGATCAGAGAATTTTTAACACTTTGGAGAATGCTATCTATGGAAAAGCAAAAAAAAAATATCCTGCTGTAGGTTTACAACACTCCATACTACATACAACACTTCTATAAAATAGAAAACTGGGAAGAATATGATCTATATTTAGCTCTCTTCTATTATTTGAGCTTCAGCCCCACATCACCAGTTACATGCTGGACATTTCAAATTGAAAGTCCTGGATATATGGGAATCTAAATCTGTCTAAACCTGAAATCATTATGTTTCCCTCTAAACTTCCCCTTTTCCAGACTGTCCTATTTATGTTGAAGATACCATCCTCCTCCTAATGTATCAGATTCATAATTTAGCATTATCCTATATTTCTCACTCTCTCTCATTCCATATATCTATTTAGATGCCAAAACTTACTCTTTCTTATTTTCATAGAATCATTCACATCCTCCTCTTTTATGCTATTACTATCTTGGTTCAGGCCCTTATGATCACTCAATTAGATCACTATGATGACTTCCCAATTGATTTCTCTGTCTCAAGTCTCTCAATATTCCAGTTTATTTTATATAATACTACCAAAATCATTTTCCTTAAGCAAAGATCTCAATTCAACTCCCACAATTAATCAAGTCCAGTGGTTTCCTATTGTCTTAACACTAAAGTATAAATTCCTTTATTTTGCATTTAAAGTTCTTCCCAACATAGCCCCAGCCTAACATTCCAAGAATATTGGATGCTACTTCTCTTTAGTTGTGTAATTCAACTAAACCATTCTTTTCTTTATTCCTCACATACTCAACCCCATTTCCAATCTCTGTGCCTTGACACTTGCTGCCCTTCATGTCTCTTAATAGAAATCTTCCCTGTAAGGATTTCTCTGCTTCATAGATTCCCTCTCTTCCTTTAAAGTGCATTTCAGTTATGAAGCCCTTCCCAATCCTCTCAACCTTTAGTGTCTTTCCTTCCAAGTTAACTTGAATTTAATTATCTATCTATGTATCATGTATCTATGCTGTATATGTATGTATGCATATGTGCTTCTCTCCTCCCCCTTTAGAATGTGAGATCTTTGTAAATAAGAATTGTTTCATTTTTTACATTTATATCCCAGGGTGTAGCAGTGTCTAATACATAATCAGCATTTATTAAATAGTTGTTGACTAAATGATTGATTAAATGTGTTTTGGGGGTAAAGATTATAGTATTTGATAAGAAAGAACGAACTTTATCAGCCTATCCTTTATGCCTGGGAAGCATAAATTTCTAGGAAAATTCCCTCCACTAATGATGATTTAGTAGACAAAATATAGGTAGCTATCTGATGGGCAGAGATCTCAGGTTACTTAGGCTATGTCAGAGGTGGAATTTGAAAACAGGTCTTATTAACTTCTAGTTCAGCATTATACTCTGTTATTTATGTTTCCCATGTGCTCATTTTTCTGGTTAGCTTGATTATTATGAGCAATAATATTTTCTTGAGTGAAAATCCTTTCTGTTTTTAATTTCTGTTAGAAGTACTTCAGTGCCAAAGATTTTATATAGGTAAAGTTGGCCTTCATTACAATACTCACTAAAAACTGTTTCCCATGAGAGCTCAGAATGTATTGATGATGATTGGGATGGGTGGAGGTGAATGTAGTCCCTCATACTCTTTCAAGTCAAGCACTGAAAGAATCCATTATGATTATAGGAATGAAAACTATTTGAGTATAGTCCACATATAGAACCTGAGTGTAGTAGTTCTTTCATATACTAGGTTGTAATAAGGGTATTAATAAGCAGAAATAGATTTGCTTGTAGAATGTCATTAACATGATTGATTCATATGTACTAAATTTCCAGACTAAATATCCTATAATTATAGCCTTCTAGAAGATTAAATTAGAAAGTTTGTAAAGCAGATAGGTTACTTATTTTCATTTGAATTTTTTTTTAGATTAGGGTATCTTTTGAAATGAAGAGGATCCTTATTGCCTATCTTTTGATTCAGGGAAAACTTCATTGGTATAATGTAAGATTATATACAGATTTAGAAAACTGGGAAGAAGACAAAGTCCCTCATGGACTGTTTCATTATTATTTTTCATTATGAGAGCTTCAGCATTTTAGTTAGTTTTAATATGAATATTAAAAAAAAAGTAGATGAGGCTTTAGATCAGATTATTTGGACTCTTTTCCTTGTCTCATTTCAAATGCTGGCATCTCTCAATTTAAGTCACCATGATCTTACATCTGCAATTGGGTTTCACACTTTCAAATCTCAGTTCAACCTTCATCATAGTCATAGTTACTTCATTTCTTCTAGAAAATATAGCTGTTTATTATCACTACAACTTCTCTGCTTCTTGGCAAAAGGCTCTTTTCCCAGATCATAGATGGAATTTTTGCCCTTCTTGTGGGAGATCATGTTTTCCACACTTTTTGCAGTATGTTCTGTGGCTTTTGAGGATACTCACCAATTGGAGGACAGAACTGTCAGCAAATTTTTTATCACGCATCATATCTTGTTAAAAAAAAAGAGGGGACAAAATCAGTCACTGTTACATTTTTCATATAATTGTTTAACAATTATATAATTGTACAAATTGCAGAATTGTATAATATAGAGAGAATTCAATTTGTGAGAAATAATCCCTACTTCCCATTTTTGTGATATAAGAACAAATGGTTTCAACTTTAAAAAATACATGGGCGGGCAGGGGTTTGGCACGATAAATATTCTCTGGATATACCTGTCTAGTTTCAAAGTGACAATTTGTTGTAATAAGTTAGAGTAATGTCATCAGTGGCTAGGGATGAATCATGTGTTTTTCAATTGATTATCCAGTGGGACTCTTCATATGAGTAATAAGACCAATTGAAAATGGAATGAGGTCTTAAGAGCTGAGGTTGTGATAAAAGCAGGTCTGAGGATGGGAGGTAAGCCTCCTGATATTGTTGTGAGGCTCAAATCAGGTAATGCATATAAAGTAATGCATAATTATGAAATACTCTTATCCTTAGAAGGTCAGAGAGGTAAAATTTCTCCTAAAATACCTAAGATATTATTGTCAGTTTTTAAGAAGAAGATCAGAGGACATTTATGAAGTATTGAACTCTCAGGAAGAACCATTTTTTAATTTCTGGCTAAACACTGGGTCTAATAGTCAAAAAATCAAATGAACTTTAGGTACTTTGTTACCACCTAAATGAGTCAGTTACTTAGGCATGGTAAAATCAAAGTGCAATTGACTAAACAAAAGCAAAAGGTAAAAGAATCCATGGGAATTAAATGAAATTTAATGTCTTTAAAATTAGAATCAAGGATGATGAATAGTTAAAAAGAAGATTTTGATTTTTAACTCTAGAATTTTTGAGTAGAAGAAAGGACAAACCAATGATCATGTGACAGGTAAATTAAATGGTTGGATGGTATTGAGAATAAGAGTTTGAACTTGACAAAGATTACTAGAGGCCTTTAGAGGAAGACATTTTAAGGTAAGCATAAAAATAACCTGTGTGAGGTAGGTACAAATGCAAATAGTACACTTTTCTTAGAGGTTAGGAAATTGGCTCTGAGAAGTTTTTACTTACTCATTATCTGGAAGATTGTGAGTATTTGTGGAAGGATTTGGATTCGGATAATCATGACTATTTGCTACATTAGCATATCCTGTAATATATCATGAGACAGTCTCCCTCACTATATCCTCTTGCAGAAAGTGAGATTAATCTGAGTCTTCAAGGAAGCCAGGATATATAGGTAAGGAGGTAAATCATTCCAGTTAGAGAGGATAGCCATTGAAAACACAGTCAATAAACATTTATTAAGTGACTACTAGACACAAGTTCTGGGGACACAATGAAAGGTAAAAGACAGTCTCTGCCCTCAAAGAGCTCACAATCTAATAAAGGAAGACAACATGTTAAAAAGAAGTTAAAAAGTTGGGGAGCAATAGGGTACCTCCTGCAAGGGCATGAAGGAGTGCAAAGGATTGTTGCTGGGTGGTTAATGAATCCGGAGATGGAGTGTTATATATGAACGACAGTGAGGAGTCAGGGGTTCCTCAATCATTAGATATTTGGAGAGGAGCAAAATATTAGAAGGGCAGCTAGAGGGTACAGTGGATAGAATGCTGCACTTGAAGTCAAGAAGACATATTTAGGAGTTCAAATCTGGCCTCAGACCCTTAATAGCTGTTGATCCTGTTTGCCTCAGTTCCTCATCTGTAGAATAAGATGGAGAAGGAACTGACAGACCACTCTAGTATTTTTGCCAAGAAAATCTCAAATAGTATATTGAAAAGTCAGATATGAATCTCGAATATCAACCAAAAAAAAAGTTTAAGAAGACTGGAAAGGCAGGAAGAATTCATGCTGTTTAAAAGCCAAATACAAGATTTTGTATTTGATTTTAGAGGTAATAGTGACTTTTGGAGTTTATTGAATAGGAGGGTGACATGAGAGATATGATGAAAGCAGAAACTAACTTGACTTAGCACCAGATTGGCTAGGTGGGATGGGTAAAAGTGAAGCGTCAAGGATGGCTGTTTTACATTTATTTCTTTTTAAATGAACCTGTGATTTCATTGTGATGATCTAAGTTTCTGAAATATCTTTTATTACTTCAGATCTATGCCCTTAAAATAGCTGGTATTCTTAAAATTACTTGGATTATGAGGCAATTTGGCTGTGTAACAGATAGACTCCTGTGCGTGGAGACAGGAAAATTTGAGTTCAGATTCAGACACACAATGCTGTGTGATCCTGGGCCGGGCAAGTCATTTAATCTCTGTTCAGATTCCTCAACTGTAAAACTAGACATAAAAATAGCACCTTCTTCAAAGGGTTGTTTTGAGTCTCAAGAGAGATAATGGAGAAAAAAACACTTAATACAATGTCTGACACAGAGTAGGTGCTAAATAAATGTTTATTTCCTTCCATTTTCTTCTCTTTCTGTCAATGAGAATTTAAATGTTTTATGTAGAGTTGTAGAGCAGCATGTGAAAGAAATAGAACTTTCCAAGTACTTCTAAATTCTAAGCAAATCTATTCACTAGGCTAAACTGCCTTTCAAAGTAATTTTAGTCTATTTTAAAGGATACTTTAATGTTCAAAAGTAAGCTGATAAACCCATTTTTTTTATTTTGCTTTTGTCAAATCACATCTGCATTACTGTTTTCCATCCCAGGAATTGCAGTTTAGGAAGGACAGTGATAAGCTATAGGACATTTAAAAGAGGACAAAAAGGATGGTGAAAGTCCATGAGATCATGTGGGAGGCTAGCTCAGGTGTCCCTTGGCATATGATGGCATCAGCAAAATGAAATGAGAGACAGTTAAAGTTTTTGCCTGTAGCTAGGCATCACAGAAACTGCTCTGATCAGGCTTGGGCTGTCTTTATTTTTATATACTTTAAAGATTGCACATATGGTTGGCATGGAATTTAATTTTCAATATACATCTTTTCTTGTAGATAATGAAAAAGTCATACATTAACCTTGTTACTAACAACTTTTCATTTTCCAGTAACTTTCAATATTTTTCAAAGGTATGTTTGACATGTTTCCTAGACTGTGGGGTTAACAAAACAGTCCAGTGGAGTGGGACATGTCAGGCTTCTCTTGGAAGGTAACTTTTCTGTATTTCATCCATTGTCCTTCCTATTTTAGCATTCCAGCTCAAGGACCAGGGAAGGCTTAGAAATGGTCCTGGCCTCCTGTACATGAGAGTGAAAAATCCAAGTATAATTTTGTTGGGGTTTTAAAATCTTATGAAGTGACTCTTAGGGGAATTTCTGAATCATTACATGTAAGGTGGGATTTTCCTAGGAATCTATAGAGGCTCTTAGTAACAGCCTTCAGCTGTTCTGTATTTCCCTGGAGTTGAGTAAGGTTATTGATTATTACAATTCCAATAACAGAGTGTGTTAGTAAGAGAGGGGTCACATGGGGGAATCTGAGTGGGTATTTCCATCCTTCTTGAAGCTGCCATGCAATCTTGAGGCTCTACCTGCGACCATGTTAGATAGTAAGGATTTGATGGCTTCCAGCAAGATCACATATTGGTTGAAAGTGAAAAAACATTGCTTAGAACAGACTTGGGGGGTAGTGGTGGTCTTGTGCTTATACA
This sequence comes from Gracilinanus agilis, assembly GCF_016433145.1. Taxonomy (NCBI): domain Eukaryota; kingdom Metazoa; phylum Chordata; class Mammalia; order Didelphimorphia; family Didelphidae; genus Gracilinanus; species Gracilinanus agilis. Next base: position 96,799,819 of record NC_058133.1, on the reverse strand, counting down.
TAAGAGCTGTCTTCAAATATTTAAGGGTTGTTAAGAGGCAGAGGGATTAAATATGTTCACTTTGACCCCATACGTCAAAAAGAATGTGAAAGTTATACAGGCAAATTTAGACTTGATAGAAGACAAAACTTTGCTAAAAATTAGAATCAGAAAATATGGGTTTAAATCTTGCCTCTGCCATGTGTATGACCTTTAACAAGTCATTTAAATTCTTAGGGCCTCAGTCTTCTCCTCTATTAAATTAGGAAGTGATTTGATTAAACTATTTGTAAGATAACTTTAAACTCTAAAGTTATAATCCTATTATTCATCACAGAAATTATGTGATTCTGAAGATAGTAGAACATATAAAAAGTATTAATGGGAATAAAAATAGGCTAGATTGGACAGGGTTTGGAGCTTAGGATTTCTTAATAAAGTTTTGAAATAATGAAAATAGGCTTAATTAATGATAAAATAGGATAATTTTCTGGGGAACTGTAACGTAGATAGATGAAAAGAAATTTTTATAACTCAAAATTGGGAAAAACAAATTGACCCAGAATCTTATAGCTTCTAAACACAGTTCTATTATAAAAAGTTTTAACAATTAGTAGCATAATTTTTTAAAGTGAAATACAGTCAGTAATTTTGCATTAAATATTAATATTTTGTTGATGAAAGCAAAAATATAAGTTAATTACAATGATCACATGCTGGTCCATGAGAAGAATAACAATTTCCTGTTAACATTACTCCCCATGAAAGAAATTCAAGCAGCTTTTAAAGTACTTGAGACAGTAAAGATAATGGTGTCATTTTCTGAGACATTTAATAAATAATAAATATATTTCATATTATATCTCTGTTTTATTGCATTTTAATGCCATTATTTATGTGTTAGTGATCCTGAAAGCATTGTTGGAAGACTTTGACCTAACTTGGTTGTTCTGTAATGCATTTTTAAAGCTTTTCCTTTAGCCATAGCTTGTAATAAATTTATTTAGGAATTAAAAAAAATAAATTGTTAAAGACAACTATATAGCCATCTAAATATTACTAAATCAGGGTTTTCCTCATTTACATGAACAAAAAGTCAATTTTTTGTTTAATAATACTGTTCTTTCATTTAATATGTATTTTATTTTTTGCCCAGTAGTATATTGGTGATCAAGGATGAATATAATGAGAGTCTGAGGCATAGTTCTGCCTGCTGCCATCTTACAATTTGTTTGGAAAAACAAATTTACACAAGTGACTTCATTAATGTAAATGTTCTAAAAGACCCAAAAGAATGTCACTGAGAGTACATTCCACTAGAGTAAGAAAAATAATGAAATCATCATATCTTGGACTTTCTTGAGAAAGGTATGCTTGTAGTTGAACTGGGACCTAAAGATTGAAGAGAATTTAAATAGGTTAAGGGAGGAAGAAGCAAAGAGGTTTTTTTTCTTAATATCTTATAATAATAGAAAAGGGAAAAACATTTAAAATCCATAGGAAAAAAAAGAAACAATATCACTTCGTCTTTTAGAAATCATTCCTATTTCAGATGACTCCAACAAATATTTTGTTTTTCTTTTAGGGAGAAAATATAGTAAATTATATTCTAGTTATTAGCAGTAAAATATATGTTCCATTACCAGCCTGTAAGCTTCATGAAGTAGCTAGATGTTACAGTGGATAGAGCACTGAGCCTGGAGTCAGGAAGACTTATATTCCTACATTCAAATCTGTTCTCAGAAATGTACTGGCTGTGTGACCTTGGGTAAATCACTAAACCATGTTTGACGTGGTTTTCTCATCTGTAAAATTAGCTGGAGAAAGAAATGGCAAACTTCTTTAGTATTTTTGCATAAGAAAACCCCAAATGGGGCCATAAAGAGTCAGACACAACTGAAAATGACTCAACAACAAATGAGTTTCATGAGATAAGAGTTGATGTCTTATTTATTCATGTGATCTTCTCTGGTGCTTAGCAGAATACTCAGTTTAAGAGCTTAACAAGTGTTGAATTGGGCAATAATGGGTATAATTTAGAAAAATGAATGGGAAATTAAATTCTACACATGACAACCAATTAAAACAACATATTAGTGAAGTATAAAACTTTCAAAGACACAAAATAAATGTCATGTTTGTTATATATAGATGTAGCAAACTTATCTGAGCCTGGTTAAAGAAACAGGTACATAGAAAACTCAACAGTAACTTGTAGTTCTAATTATAGATAATCTATTAATAAATACCAAAAAATATTTCAATAATAATTGAAGTCTTTTTAATGTGGAGTTAATTTCAGACTGCAGAATATTTTTATTTTAACCTCTTAATTGGAAACACAAAATTAGCCTAAACTAATTATTCTTTTCTCGTCCCAATCCAATTACATATTTGATAATATCAAACAACTCCGAATTGAAAACTATAGTTGTTTAATAGGACATATTTTTAAAATACTCTTACAATTTTTCTTTCTTTGTAGTATGATTTTTAAATATTTTGTCATACCTTCTTTTGTATCCATTTCGTTCTTTTTTGTTAGTTTATTTACCAAAAATTTTGTTTTAAAAAAACAAAAAACAAAAAACTTCAACTTTCTCCATGATTTGGATTAACTTCTTTCTTTAACAGAAAATTGCCTTCCTCAGACAATGAATTTTAAATCCTAATATTTTGGTAAAGGAATCTAAGTAGTAGAGGCCAAATATGTTGTATTCTATTTATTGAAAAATTTAAGCTATATGCTTAACCATCAACAAAAGGAAATCATATCAAAATAAAATAATACACAAAATAGACAAAAAAAGTTTTCTTTTTTTGAAAGACAATACATGAAGATAAATCTTAAAACATCTTTGTTTCTGTTTGGTTTGATTTTAAAAATAAAAGATAATTTTAATTAAATGTTTTTTCAAGAAACCACTAATAAAAATATTTATTAAGCACCTTTTATTACTAAGATATGGGACTTCAAATCCAAATCACATTTCCACCATATTCAGGATTGTTTTGATCTATATCTTTATAACATGGAAGGCAAACTACATAGGTATAGTCAGTGCATATAGACATATATACTTATATATGTGTGTACAAATAAATACAAGCTTTCTTTGTATCTCTTCATAGAAATCTTTAAAAATACTTCTATTGATTCTTCATTTCTGGGATGTGTTATAAAACCATAATGTTCCATTACAATTACTTACTGTTATTTGTTGATCTACTTACCTACTGGTAGACAACTTTTTTAGATAACTAGTGTTTTTGTAATTATAAAGGGTTCTGTGAAATATATTTCTTTATTTCTTGTACTAAGCATGCTTTTGGTTCTTATCTTTTATATATTCTATAGCCTTTTCTCATTCTTTTGGGAAATAAAATTAATTTACATTCAAAATTTTCATTGTTTAGTGATCTTTTTACAAAAAAAGTTTATTATGCTTTTCTACATTAAAAAATCAGTGAGAGCATCAATAAAATTAGCCAATTCTGATTGCTATAGACAGGTTATATCTTATTACACAAATACATATCCCACTAATGCCTTTTCATATTTTCCCTTCTTATTTCTCTACATTTTTCATTGGATTCTATTTCCCATTCTCTGTGTTAATATTTTAGATGAGAGGACCACTCTTCTCATTTTGTCTAACTTATTGGATTATGAATTAAAATATTCATGGTCTTGTTCAATTTCCTTAGAGAGATATCAAAGCATTCTGAGTCCCAAGTCTGGCTGCCAAAGCCTTGCACTGCCCTCAGGGGTAAGACTGTGATGCCCTCAGCCAGCCCCTAAGAGCTTAGAGTTTGCCCCAGCCCTCCCTCTACCTCTGGCATGGTAGGTGGTGTTTGGGAGGGGTGATCAACTTCTGTTTTGGTAGGTGTAATTTTATCCCCTTCTAGCATGGAAATGCCCAAACCCTGCCTACCTTCAAGGCTGTGCCCTGTGGCAGAGCCACTTCACTCCTCTGATTTTGATTTTTGTCCTTTTGAGATGCTTTGTAGTGATTGGTTTTGAGGAGAGTCCAGGCAGTTCCTGCTACTCTGTGGCCATCTTAGCTCTGCCCTCTCAAAGCATTTTGAAAGAAAGAACATATAAAGGAGTCAGCCAACACATATATAAATTCAGTAATTCTACTTTAAGAACCTGGTTCTACTATGGGTTCAGCTACCCTATATCAGGTCAAATACTGCTTCCCTTTTCATAATTAAGAAGAATATACTAGATAAATTCCTGGCATATTTAATTGTCAAAAGGACTAATTATTTAAATTGAATTGAATTTTGAATACTTATCACTACTCCAATATTTACTATGTGCCCAGTCATGGGCAAGGAATATTACTTACTCTCAGAGGTACATTTTCCTCATCAATAAGATGTACATAATATTACTTATTCTATGTCACAGGTTTTTGCTTTTAAGTAAAATGATTTGCTTATAAACTTACATGAATATTAGTTATTGGTGACATAAATAATGAGAAATGATAGTACTAAAAGTTTAACAATACAGATATTATACTTTCCCTTCATCTAGGGATCTATTATTATTCAAAAGTATGCACATCCATGGAAAATATTCATAATTGCTTTGATTAAAGCATTTTGTAAACAAAGAAGGGAGTTAAGATATAGTAGTAATAGTAGTGTTAGTAGTGTTAGTATTAGTATTATTAGTAGTAGTGGTGGTAGTAGTAGTAGTAATAGTTAAAGCAGCAATGGCAGTAGTAGTAGCAGCTAATAGTAAGAGCAATAGCTGTAGTAATGGTAGTGAAGAAAGAGGACTAGCAACATCAGATGGGAATGAATACATAGTACATAGAGAAGTATGTTTGGAGTCAAGAAGATTTTATCCTTGAACATGTCTTTGTCCCGGGAATCTAGACAAGGCATTTGGGCTCTAATTGTCCAAAGTAACAATGAAAACGGAGATTCTTCACCTCTTTTTGTATTGTAGACCCTTTGCTATCCTGGTGAAGCCAAGAAAACCCTGTTCAGAATCATATTTAAATGCATAAAATAAAATATAAAGGATAACAAATGGAAGCAATTATATCATAATATACTTATGAGAAATATGAAAACAAGTTTATAAGCCCCAGGTTAAGAAATCCTGATCTAAAATTTAAAGTTATAGATCAGGTGCCCATATGCTTTGGCAAGAGACATCTTCTCATTAGAAATTGCCCATAGCAATAAAATTACGTATAAACATCCTCATGTATATACATTTCTATCTGTATGTATATGTATATATAGCTATACAGTATACATATAAAATGCTAAGCTTATATACACACATATATACACAATTTTATGCACACATGCGCGTTGTACATATACATATTTATACACATGCACCCTTACATATATACATAGTTATTGCTACTATCACTACATATATATTGTGTATATAAATAACTAAAGAAAATAAAATATAGTGGTGGTAGTAGTAGTAATAACAGTAATGGCCACAGGCATAGAAAAAGTATATATCAGTTTCTCTAGCTACATATGAATAATAATTTGATATATATTGAATTGATATATATATATACATATACATATAAATGAATAATAAAAGTATAATTTTTAGGTTAGTTTGAGCCCAATCAACATTGGCACAGTTTCCTAATTTGTGTGTTTCTGACATTTCTGAATCCAAATGGTTGTTTTTCTGATACATAACAATATTATTAATAACTTATAGTTCTATAGTAGTTTAAGATTCACAAAGTACTTTTTTCAGAATGACCCAATATATCTATTTTTATTAATAATTGCTGATGATTACACTTAGTCTTTTAGCTTCAGTGATGCCATATCTCAAAATAAGCTAATAACTTGTTTAAGGCTCCTGAATTAATTAATTTTGTTCTGTTTTAGTATTTCAAGTATTAAGTGTGCCTCTTTCCAACACTCAGTGTACTCCCAAGAAGCCTCTAAATGCTGCTACTTAGCCACTGCATTTATAGACAACTGATTTTAACAGTAAGGGAAACCAATTAGAAAATCTATTATGTAACAAAAATTTTGACCTATTCCATATGACCCCAATTTCACTGCCTGAAAATTCTACTCTACAGTGTACTTGAAATCTCTTACTTGGTCTGAAAGTTAAGAAGTGAAAGTAGATATCTGTCTGTTCTAGAACTTGGGTATACCTGTGTTAAATTCTCTACAGCATCATTCTCCTTGTTATGCATTTGTAGCAGGAAAAAAAAGTCATATTTGTTTGGCCTGCAAAGCTGACTTTTAACACTTTTCAGAGTATTTATATTGTTTCTACTTCCAATATTTAATGATATTGGAATCACAAAGCTCATGTACCAGAAGTATCTTGTTTTGGCTTGTGAAATATTCAGTTTTCATGAATGGATTTTCTTTTCTTAATTACCAACATAGGAGCATGGTTTAAAGTGAATAATATTTTAAATGAAATTTCAAGGGAATAAAAGATAAATGAATCTCATCAGATTTCCCTTTGAAGGGATTTAAATATAAAAAAGAAACTAAAAAAATTATAAAAAGCTAATTATTGGACAACTTTCTTGGAGGCTAGTTACATAAAGAACTGTGATTGCGTGGTGGGAGAACTTGATATGTCTGGTTTGGGAGGATAAACTCTTAAAGAATTACCAGGCTTTGATGAATATTTAAAAATATTGGAATTTATTGAGTTGAATGGCCAGGAGACAGGTGCAGGGAACGTCTGCCTCCCTAAGGAGAAGGATTTTTCTACCTTAAAGTTACAAAGACTAAGTGACTAGGAATGGGAGGTGGGTAGTAGGAATAGGTGACATTTCTATGTGAGGTGCCTTGGTGTCTGGGATAGAAGCATAGGTGTCCTTGATCATAAAAGAAAGTGAATTCCATGTCTCAGAGAATGAACTGATGTCTGAGATGCAAAAGGAAGGTGCATATCTGTGTTTATCAGAAAGCTAGGAAAAATGCTCCTAAAAGAGAAGGCCTTTCATCATGTAGTTTGCATCAGGACCAGCTTTAGCCAGCAGGTTACCAGGATTGCGAAATTCCTCACCTACTTTTTGACCTGTGATTCCTCTAGAGACTTGGGGGACTCAAGTCTCCCATACTTATTGGTTTGTAAGTATAGGTGAGGCAGAATTGTTTTCATATTCATTCCCTTTCCTAAATGGAAAAACATGGTCCTGCTTCTAGGCATTTTGGAAGATGTTACTTTCCTAGAAACATCCAGATAGGCAATGAATGTTCCTGAATATGAATGGGCTAGACACCTCACTAAAGTTTAGAATAGATGAAGGAAGATAAAGAGAGCTGCCAAACCAAGGAAGAGAAGAATTTGGTAGGAGTAGAAGAGTGATTGGATAAGGAGGACAAGAATTGTCAGCCTGGCCATAACTGAAGCAATGTGGTATGGTGGAAGGAGCCCTGTACCTGTGTAACTAGAGGATGTAACAATAAAGGGACCAGTCATGAATGTTTGATAGAAGGGAGATAGAGAAAGTCTGTATGGTGAGTCTCTCTTCCTGCTCTCCCCAGGGGCTGAATATAAACTGGAAGACTTTAAGGGGGTGTCACCCCAAAATTGGGTGACCTGGATGGTTGTGCCACCCCATAGGAGTTGGGGGCAAGGATTCCCTATAAGACAAAGTATGTGGTACCCCAATCTGATTCTGAATAAGGATGGGGTTGGCACAAACCTCCCTCATCAGTTAATTTCACAGTGGGTGGTCTGGCTTCAAGATGGAGGCAGCCAGACCAAGCTGGGGTTCCCCTCTCCCTTGTTGTCTCTCAGGCACTCTGGAATGCTATCTGATGAATGGCTTTTATTATTTGCAATTCAGGGATTGGGGAAAGGGGTGAAGGGCAGAGGGATTTTGGGGTGCCCTCTTCTCTATTTCTATGGGGTCTGTCACTTGGGAGGGAACCTTTGGGGTTTCCACTCCTAAGCTTCTTCCCCTGAGTCTTCTCCTTCTGTTTCTGTTTCTATCCTTTTGTATAATTGTAAGTTTTGCCTGAAAGGGTCTCTCAGCAAGGTTGGGTAATGGGAGAAGGAAACTAAGAGATCAGTCCCCCAAATTTAGCTGACTATGTTTGAAGTCTCGATGGGAGAGTTGTGATGGAATGGTTTTGATCAGGGAATCAGGGTTTCATTTTCCAAAAGAAAGATCCTCAGGAAGCCCTCAGGACTGGATCTGAGCTGGGATGTCCTCCTCCTCTCTCTTCACAGTCCTCTGTCCAAAGTCCTCTCCTCTCCCTCTCCTGTTTGAAGAATCTTCCAGAATCCTCTCTGCTCTCAAATGTCAGCAACTGCCTTCTCTTTGGCTCCTTTGGTCCTATCCCCCTTGCACAAATTCCATTCTTACAAGGATCAAGGATCAAATTCCAGTTTAGCCATTTTCCAAGCCAACCTTGACTGGCTTGGCTATATCACTTACCATAATATTTTTAGTCCTTGATTTCATCTGTAAAATGAGGTTGTTGGATCTTGTTGGTCTCTAAAGTCTTTATTAGCTTAAAATCTATGACTTTATTATCATTATACTCTCTCAGGTAAGTGTCAAAGAATATCAAAGATGGTAACAGTGTTTACACAGTTTTTAAAGAACTCAAAATGGAAATGTTGGCACAAAAGAAACAAAATAAAAATATCATTTTATTTTCACTCTAAGTTTGAGATGATAAATTAAGTGGACCTGAAATATGTTTTTAAAAAATTCTAACAAATAACTAGAATCCTCTCTTCATCTTTTTTGCCTTCCATCCATTTTGCCTTTCCTTTTTGTTTATATTAGGTTTTAACAAAGATTATCTTTCTAACTGTTTTCAACCCAATTTAGAATTTATAATATAAAGTAATTGAGGGAGAATATAAACAGAAGAGCCAGAGAATTTAATAGGAAATACCTTTTAAAACATCAATAAAATTATAACTAAAATAGCTAGCAGGCTGATTAACTCAAAATTAAGAGTGTCTGTTCTCATTAGGCAAAGAGAAAAGAGCCAGGGGTTCACAGTGAGGCCAGAGCAGGAGTAATTAATTCCTCTAGGGTAGAGTACATTTCAGCTTGCTTAGTAGCTAGAAGGGGGATCCAGAATCCTGCCTTAGCTGTGTTGAGAGTGATACAAGTGACTAGTCAAGATGAGGAACAGATACTACAGTCTGCTCATGCATTAGAAGTATTGGGTTCACTGGCTTTAACTTTTCAAAATCATGCTCTCTAGTCAAAGAAAAGGGCTACCTTCATACTATGAGCAATGTGAATAGAGGCAAAAAGATAGCCTCATGTTGCTACCTGATCTGGTAACTGAACCACGGTACTTCAAATTACAGAATTTTGGTATAGAAAAAGTGGAAGGGAAATTATATGTCAATTAGTCTATCATTTTCTAGAGGAAGAATCTTAGGTCTAGATTAATTATATGACTTGTTTCAAATCACAAAGGTCTGGGATGCTGAGACCTAATAAATATTATAACAATAATAGTTCTTTTTCTGTAAAACCTTAGAAATCTGAGGAATAATTTACAGTTATATGCATATTAGTTTTGTCAAACTTGAATAGCACAGAACCACTGAAGTAGTTAAAAAGAACAAGAACAAGGGAGACAATACTCTAATCGCCACTACACAGAGTCATGCAGAAAATACTACACAGAGACAAGCCCTGAACTCTAGGAAAACTGTGTTAACTTGGAAATAACACAGAACTACTAAAGTAGGCAGAAAAACCAAGTCTTTAATCAGGAAAGAAACAGATCCAATAATAGGCTGCTCTCACAGAACCCAGCACTAAAAACTCCTTGGGGTCAACACTCTGAGGTTCCAGGGAGTAGCCCCCTGGAAATTAATTTTTTTTTAAATTTTAATAGGAATTAATAGGAAAGATAAATATACACCTGTGGCCATCACCGCTCCTCTGGATCACTGCAGCACCCACCAGGGGGTGGTGGTGCCCACTTTGGGAATCACTAGTTTAGAAGGTAATGTTGAATCTGGCCAGGGGTACAGCATAGGTGGAAGCCTGCCTCCTACGTGGAATAGAGTAGATGGAAAGTTGTTCCTGGGGGGGGGGTCAGCATGGATGGAAAGCTGTCCCCCACACAGGTCATCAATTCTGAGATTTTTATACTCTATTCAATAGTGAAGACTTGACTCTATAGAGTGGTAACCACTGAAGCAAGGAATGGGGGAAGTTTGCCTGAAGAGGACATATGAATGAGGTATGTCTCTGACCATCTCAAATCAATGGGACAATCAAAGGAGGGTAATCCTCAAGGTCAGATGTTTTGGATTGGGAGTCACAAGGGCATAAGGGAACAAAGGAAATTCTCTGCTTACAGTTTGCCTGAGGTTTTTTTTTTTTTTTAACCCTTGTACTTCAGTGTATTGTCTCATAGGTGGAATATTGGTAAGGGTGGACTTGCCCAGGGTCACACAGCTGGGAAGTGGCTGAGGCTGGGTTTGAACCTAGGACCTCCTGTCTCTAGGCCTGACTCTCACTCCACTGAGCTACCCAGCTGCCCCCTAGTTTGCCTGAGTTTTGGGGGTACAATGTCCATGCCAATAGCATTTACTGATTCTTGAGGAATAAATGCTCACACTGAAAATTTCACAATCAGCTCTCATAAACTGATTTGAACTGACGACACCCTAAAGATAAAGAAATACTTTGAGAACATAGCCTAGGAATGAGAAAATATAGTTAAGAATAGGCAAGGAGGAGAAAAAATTAGGGAGGAAAACCAAATTAATGAACACTTTTCCAAAAGAGGCTCCAAAAGAATGTTACTTAAACTAAAAGAAGGCTAACTAACCAAGGAGGAGGTTCCATATTATTTATGTCATGGTAGAAGACATATATTGTTGTGGGGGGCTTGAGGTGAGCCCTTGGGGTTTGGGAAGGGTACCTTTTGCAAGAATGCAAGACTCCGAAACTTAGCTTAAAAATAAAAATAGAAATTTATTCATTTAGAAAGTAATGTTGAATCTGACCAGGATGGCAGCATAGGTGGAAGCCTGCCTCCCAGGGAATAGCATGGGTAGAAAGCTGCTCCTTTGGAGGACAGCATGGATGGAAAAGCTGTCCCTCTCAGAGGAAATCAGTTCTGAGGTTTTTATACTCTATCCAACAGTGAAGCCCTGACTCTAGAGTGATAAGCACTGAAGCAAGGGGTTGGGGGAGGTTTGCCTGAAGGTATAGGGAGGTGGTCCTCCTGATTAGGAGGACAGATGAATGAGGTGTGTTTCTTTGTCCATCTCAAATCAATGGGACAATCAAAAGGAGGATAATCCTATCAGGGTTAGCCAATTTGGGTTGGGAATCACAAGGGTATAAGGGAGCAAAGGAATTTCTCTGCTAATAGTTTGCTTCAGTTTTGGGGTACAATGCCCATGCCATATATCATACATTCAATAGAAATCTTATGAATGAAATATAGTGGAAGATGGCATGTTTTGATCTGTACTCAGATTCCAATGGTTTTTTCTTTGGCTGTAGATAACATTTTCTTCATGAGTTATCTTGTGGTTATCTTGGAGAATTGTTTTGTTGATAATGGCTTAGTCCTGCATAGTTGATCATTTTATAATATTTTTGATTCCCTCTATTGAATTTAAATTTCATTGTATTATGGTCTGAAAATTATTTAATATTTATTTAATATTTAATATTTCTATTTTGGATGTTTCTACTTTTTTACATTTGGATGTAAGGTTCTTAGCCAAATTATGTGGTTGATTTTTGTCAAGGTGCCATGTATTGCTGAGAAAAGGGTGTATTCCTTTAAATTACCATTTAGTTTTCTCCAGAGGTCTATCATATCCAGCTTTTCTAAAATTCTGTTGACCAGTTTAGTTTTTTCTTGTTTATTTTTTGGTTGAATTTATCTACTTGTGAGAATAGAAGTTTGAGGTCTCCCACTAGTAATGTTTTACTATTTATTTCCTCCTATAACTCATGTATGTTCTCCTTACCTCCATAGGAATCTGGATGCTATGCTATTTGGTACATATGTGTTTAATATTTATATTGTTTCACTATCTATAATGCCTTTTATCATGATGTAATTTCTTTTCTTATATCTTTTGATTAGATCAGTTTTTACTTTTGCTTGATCTGAAATCATGATTGCTACCTCGCTTTTTTATATTGTTGTTTTGTTTTGTTTTTAACTTTAGCTGAAGCTAGAAGATTTTGCTCTAGCTTCTTACTTTTATTTGGAGTCTCTCACTGTTTTAAATGCTTCTTGTAGACAGTATATTGTGGGGTTCTGGTTTTTAATACACTATGTTATCATTTTCTGTTTTATGGATGAGTTCATCTCATTCACATTCATAATTATTATTACTCATTGTGTGTTTCCTTCCAACTTAGTTTTCCCATTTCTTCTTCTCTCTCACTCTCTCCTTTTAGCCTTTCTTTGTTCACAGTAGTTTTGTTTTCAAAGATTGACCCTCCCCCCTCAACCAATTTACCCTCCTTTTTGTCCTTCCCCTCCACTTATTTTCCCTACTGTCCTACCTCCCTATAGGGTATAGTAGATTTTTATAGCTGCCTGGAGTGTGGGTATTATTCCCACTTTGAGCTAATTCCATTGAGAATAAGGTTCAATCATAGCCACCACAAAATTTTCTCTTTCACTCTATTTGCCACTTATGTGCCTCTTAATGAGAAGTAGTTTACCCCCTTCTATCTCTTCTTTTCTCTTGTCCCTAGGTATTCCTCTTCCCTGCTTCTTTTTTTTTTTTTATTTAGCTTCTTTCCTTCATTCTGTGTATATGCTTTTTTTTTTTTTTTTTTTTTAAACCCTTGTATTTCGGTGTATTTTCTCATAGGAAGAGTGGTAAGGGTGGGCAATGGGGGTCAAGTGACTTGCCCAGGGTCACACAGCTGGGAAGTGGCTGAGGCCGGGTTTGAACCTAGGACCTCCTGTCTCTAGGCCTGACTCTCACTCCACTGAGCTACCCAGCTGCCCCTGTGTATATGCTTTTAATTGGTTTAATAGTGGTAAAGTTCTTAAGGATCTTAGGTACTTTTAAGCAAAGAGCATATTTTAAGTATTTTGCTATTCTCAATTGTCATAGATATCTTATGTCAATTATCACCTTTCAAGGTATGAATGTACTCAGTTCAACCTTAAAAAAAAAAACCTTCAGTTTTCACTTTTTCTTTTTATTCTTCTCTTCAGTGTCAAATTCACTCATCAGATTCTCTTTTCAGCTCTGGTTCTTTGGTCAGGAAAATCTGAAATTCCTCTAAATTATTAAATATCAGTTGTTTGTTTTCCCCTTGGAGGATTATGTTCAGTTTTGGTGGGTATGTAATTCTAGGTTGTAGTCCTAGATTCATTGCCTTTTGGAATATTATATTCTGTGCCTTCTGGTCCTTTCATTTAGAAGCTGCTTGGTCCTGTGTAATTTTGACTGTGGCTCCTCAATATTTGAATTGTTTCCTTTTGGCACTTTCTAGTATATTTTCCTTGGCCTGGGAGACAATAATCTTGGATAATTTTATTTTGGGATCACTTTCAGAAAGTGATGGATGGATTCTCTCTGTTTCTATTTTTTCTCCCATTTGAGGACATCAGGGCACTTTCCCCTGATTATTTCTTGTAATATGGTATCCAGGATATTTTTTTTGTAGCTTCTAGGTGCTCTGATGATTATTAGATGGTTTTATCTAGATTTACTTTCCAGGTTGGTCATTTTTTCAGTGAAGTATTTTAGATTTTCTACTATCTTTTTCTCTTTTGGGGTTTGTTTTACTTTATCTTATGGTTTCATTAGCTTCTGTTTGTCCAATTCTAATTTTTAAGGAGGATTTTCTTCATTGAGTTTTAAAATTTCTTTTTTCATTTGTTGAATCTACTCTTTAAAGAGTTGCTTTCTTTGATTTCTTTTTTTTTTTTTTGGACTCCATTTCTGTTTCAGTCAATTTTATTCCTTAGAGAATTGTTTTCTTTGGTCACTTTTCCTCTTAGCTGTTGAGTTTTCTTTGATTCTATCATATATTTTTTAAACTTCTTTTCAAGTTTTTCTAGGAATTTTCTTAAGGCCTAACATCTTTTCACAGTTTCCTTTGAGGCTTCACATGTTTCTTTCTCAGCTTTGTTGTCCTCTTCTGAGTTTGTATTTTGTCTTCCTAATCACTGTGAAGAGTAAATCAAACTTTCTTTTCTATCAATCAGCAACTTTTAATCAATCAAAAACTTAATCGCCCCTACTTAACACTAATAAGAGAGTTCTCAAGTCACTTGCTAAAGTGAGTGACATCTCCAGAGGCCACTGCCTTGCCCCCTGCAAGTGCTAGGCAAATTGAAAGACTGCAATTGATTCCCTTAAAGTGGAGGAACAGACAGGAAGTGAGGTGGAAAAATGATTATAAAAAGTCCTGAACTTCCTGTCTGGGCACCTTCTCCTTTGGACTGCTTTTTTGAAGGGACTTTGCCTTTTGGACTGGACCTTCAGTCTTTTCCTTTGGAGTTTGACTTAGGAGACTGACTAAGTGAGCTGGACTGAAAGAGAAGACTCTTTTCCTGGATCCTGCATTGGCTTGCTGGGTGAATAGATGACCTACTTTTCCTGGTTTGTGGAGAGATAGGTTCCAGAGAGGCCTTCTTTTCCTGGAGGAGGTCGTTTTGGTGGGACCCTTACTGAAGACACCACCAGGTCCTCCGATTGAAGGTTACCAAGTCCTGTCAGGGCTGAGCCAGACACTGGAGCAACACTTAGGGTGAAAGGCTAGACATTTCTCTACCCTCTTCTTACATTTTTCCATTTTCACTCTTTCTATTTCTTTGTAAATAAAGCTGCTAAAAGTCATTTTGACTTAAGCTATAATATTTTTTAAATTGGGGACCACAATATTATTTTAGAACTTTCATATTAACTTAAAAACTTAAATTTTTATATTCTTACATCACTAAAGTCAGTTTCTAAGGTCAGGTTTTTTTAATCTTCTCATTTTTCTAGTTTTTCCCTGTTACCTTATCTATCTGTTGAGTTTTTTCTCTGTTCCTAGAGTAGAGGGTGCATTGCTCCAAGCTTGAAGTACAGTCTTTTCTAGTACTTAGGGTACTAGCTTGCCCCTGTTACTCACAGTGTGGTCTGTAAAGGAGGTTGCTAGGCTGGCTTACTCTGGAGGGTTTTGTAACTATTTTATTCATTTATATTTAGTACCCCATGCTACCAGTTCCCCCACTGTTATGTGGGCTGGGCTGGTCCCCACTCCACTGTTTCCCTGCCATTGCCAAATGACCTGGGCTGGACAGACTCCCCTCCTTGGGAGGCACTCTAATGCCTCATGAGAGTGAGCAAGTTACTTTACTGTAGTTCCAGTTCCCTCTCATTGGTCCTCAGTAGCCCAGGGTTCTACTGCCATATGGAAGTGAGTAGATCATTGTGGTTCCAGTTCCCCCTCTGCTTCCCTAAAGGCTCCCCAGGGCTCCAATGCCAACTGAGAGTTTGTAGATTCCCTGCCTTCTCTACCTATGGAGAATGGCTTTGCTGAGTTTGTTCTCCATTCTATAGCTTCATTGTTTTTGATACAGTTGTGGGCTGTTGTAAGATCTGCTGATTCTCACAGATGATATGCCTTCTTATCTCAGTGAGACATGTTCTTCCAGCTTTCCTTTGTTTTAAGGCAATTTATTTTCATTTTTTTGGCTTTATGGAGGGATTGGGGGAGTGGAACATCCTTTTACTCCAATATCTTAGCTCCCCTCACTAAGTATTCTTGATAAGTAATATTTATGTCAATCACAGTTATTTCTAAATTTTCTTTTATTCCATTAAAATAATGTAATCCAATATTTTATGACTAACAAAACCCTTGGAATAGGTATAGATTAACATATCCTTTGAAGAATGTCAAGGGAAATAATTAGTAAGGAATGTAAGTAATGGAGGAAGAAAGGTACTACCAAATTTTAGACTATATTATAAAATATTTATCACCTAAGCTCTTTTTTGTTACTTTAAAGATGGAAAAGTAGATTGGTGAACTGACTAAATATGCATGGATCAGAAAAACATGAATTTATAGCCCTATGTTTAGTAATCCCAATAATATAAATTCCTTAGGAAATTACTTCCAAGATAATAATACCTAATTGATAAACTAGAAAGTAGTTTGGCAAACAATAGGTTTTGATCTGTATTTTGGGTAATAAAAATGTTTGAAATGTATATTCAACCTAAATATAAAAATCCAGATGATTTAAAAAAATAGAAGAAAATTAAATGCTTTTCTCAACTCATAGAGTATTGCTAGGAAGAAACATTTTCTTCCCTCCACAACAAATTAATTAGTTTTTCCCATCCATTAAAAAGAATTTTGTGTTCCAAATTCTCTCTCTCTCTTTAGCCACCCCTTTACCCATTGAGAAATCAAGCAATATATGAATTATACATGTGAAGTAAAGCAAAACATATTAAGAAGGAATTTCCTAACAAAAAAGTATAGAGAGTTTATAAAAGATTAAATATATAATATTAGTTATTTGAAATTGAAAAGCTTTTACATGAACAAAATCAATGCAGCTGAGATATGGAAAAATGTCAACTGAAAAATATTTTTAAATCAAATATCTCTGGAAAAAGTCTTTCCTAAGATATATGGAATTAATGTGATTATGTTTGAAAGTCATTCCTGATTTAATAAGTACTCAACTCATATGAAGAAATAATTCTCAAAAGAATTCTGAATTATTAATAATCGTATTACCATCCTTGTTTGTTATATCCTATATTTCTCCTTTTCATACCTAAATTCTTTGAAAAAGCCAATTACACATTGCCTCTACTTCCTCTCTTCTCACAGTTCAACTTCTGATCTCTTAATTCAACAAAAATTGCTGTACAAAGTTACTAATGATCTCTCAATTACCAAATCTATTAACTTTTTTCTCTTTTATCATCTTTCTTGTCTTCTTTTTAACCTTGGACATTATTTGTCACTGTGTTTTGGAAACTATGTTTTCATCATGCTCCCTCCTCCTAGATTTCTTCCTTTCCCTCTAGCCATTCCTTCTCCATCTCCTTTGCTGAATCTTCTTCCAGAATCTTTTTTTTAACTGTGGGTGTTTTTCTAGGATCTGACCTGGGAATACTCTTCTCCCTCCAAAATCACATAGTGATCTCATCAGTTCATATCAATTCAATATCATCTCTATGCAGAGAATGCTTAGATTTATATATTCATCTCTTATCTCTCTTCTAAACTATAGTTGCCCATCACCCATTGTCTATTAGACATACTGAGTTTAAAATATACTGTGAGGATTAAAATTAATATACAATAACTATTATATTTTATAAAGTTTATTAATAATAACTAAAGTAAAAAAAGCTAGCTAACTCAGTCCAGTCACAAGAGAGTGGGAGGACTTATAGAGCTTATAAACAATACATGACCATGCAACATGGTGGAGAGATTAAAAGGAATTCTGGGAAATACTGAAGGTCTTCTGGGGGACGAATTCCAAGGTAGAAGAATTTCTGATTATACAATACCATAGACAGCTTAGCCTAAATTGAATTTATTATCTTTTCTTCAAAACCATATATTCTTTTCAAGTCAACTGTTAATGTTGAGGGTACCACTATCATCTCAAATTATGTCATCCTTGAATTGTTACACTCTGTCTCTATGTATCTTATCTTTTGCCATGTCCAGATGTTTCTTACTATATATTTAGTCCTCTCCATGCCATAGCCACCATATTGCTGCAGGCATTGAAAACTTCATTCTTGGATGGTTACAAGAACTTTCTAATTGATGCTCTAGTGTCAAGTTCCTCCCTACTCTACTCTATCCTGAGCTTAGCTAACCAAATGGTTTTCCCAAATTGCCAATCTGAATTTATCACCCTTAAAAACTTGCTCAATAAATTCCACTGACTCCATATTATCTCTATCATCAAATATAACATATTTTGTTTGTTTTTAAATTATTCATAACCCGAGACTCTCTTACCTTTCAGTCTTTATTCTACCTTTTGACACCAGGTATTCTACAATTCATTGATACTGGTTCACTTACTGTTCCTTAAACAGGGCATTTTACCTCCTGATTCTGTACCCTTCCATTAATGATTCTTTTCTTTTCCTATCATCTTGATTCTGCCTCTTGGCTTCCTATACTTCCTTCAGGACTTCTGTCAAATAGTACTTTTGCAAGAGATATTTACTAGTTCTCTTTATTTATTTTCACCTTCCTCATGCTGATAGTACTTTCATATTCCTCTTACATTCGATATTTTTGTATGTACTTTATTGTTTTCATGTCATCTTTCCTGTTAGAATATGAGCTCTTTGAGAAGAAGAACCATGTTTTTGCTCTCATTTGTAATCCTTGCATTTAGTACCATGCCTGGCACATAGTGACAGATTAATAAATAAATAAATGCTGTTGATATGAAAAATACTATAAATAACTAATAATAAGAGAAATAAATGCAAATTAAATAACTAAGTTTTTGATTCAAATGCAATAATAAAATATAGAAATGATAGCATTGGGATATTATTATATGAACATTTATACATTTTTTGTAGAGATTTGAAATATTCAAACCATTCTGGAAAAGTGTTTCAAATTACATTCTAAAGTAATGAAAATCTCCATTCCATTTGGCCCAATAGTACTTCTGCTGGGCATATACTTTAATGAGATCAATAATAGAAAGATTTTATACATGACAGAATTTTATTTTTTTGTTTTAGCAAGATATTAGAAATAAAGTATGCACTGATTGATTGTGGGGAATGGCTAAAAATCATGGTATATGAATGTAATGAAATATTATTTTACTTTAAGAATTAAAGAATAAAAGGAAATAAAAATATATGGAGTGAGATATATAAAGTTCTAGGAAAATAATAACTATTGTTAATACTACAATAGTTCTAAATACATTTGGGTTTGTTGACATCTGTTTTTTTCAATTATTATTCCATTAATCAACTTTTAAAATTTTATCAAAACCACTTCTATACTATAATGATTATTATTTTATAATATAGTTTGAAGTCAAGGAATGCTGTTCTTCCTTCATTTCTACCCATTCCTCATTATTTCTCTTGAGATTTCTAAGCCAATAATTCTCAAAGGGCATATTACTATGCACAAGTACAGTGAGTTTTGGCAACTTGAAAATACACCATGCCTCGGGGGCAGCTGGGTAGCTCAGTGGATTGAGAGCCAGGCTTAGAGATGGGAGGTCCTAGGTTCAAATCCGGCCTCAGACACTTCCCAGCTGTGTGGCCCTGGGCAAGTCACTTGACCCCCATTGCCTACCCTTACCACTCTTCCACCTATAAGTCAATACACAGAAGTTAAGGGTTTAAAAAAAAAGAAAAAACAGGTTAAAAAAAAAAAAGAAAATACACCATGCCTCAATTCTCTGTAATAAAGGAAACTTTGAGCAAAATGGGTTTCATAATTGTGATTTCAGACCTTTTGCTTCCTCCCAATTTATTCTGTAATTATTTAGCATAGCAATATGAAGTAATGCCTTGGTAGTTAAATTGGCATAATTTTATATTTTTAAGTTAATTTAGGCAATATCATTTTTTATATTATAATGGTATTTTCCGACCAATGAATGCCCCTCTCAGTTACATAAAGAACATTAAAACTTCCTAAAATCATTGTGTTATTCATTATTGTCTTTGGAAATAGCTTTTTTTTTTAGGAATTTAGATGCTATTCCATTTGACACACAGTTAATAATTGCTACATTCTTGAACGCCATTCCAAAGAGAAACAACTTATGGCAGATCTTACAAAACTGGTGAATTTTGAATATTGGCTGGCAACAAATTGCATATTTGTTACAGAATCCAACTTGGCTAATTTTAGTGAGGTCCATTAACTTGTAGAATCATGGATGCTGAGTACTTTTTAGGTCTAGCAACTCTCCACAAACATCTACATTTTAGAAAGGCTAGAATGATTACAATTTAGAACTAAAATAGGTTTCCTGCAATTGAGAAACTTTTTAATCATATCAGAGGTGGAATATGAAAATGTGAAACACTGACAAATCTCAAAGTGTAGTCAGAACAAGTAAAGGCAATAGAAGCAGAGAGGATCATAGCAGGATTGCCTGGGCAAAGACTTCAAAAGGAACATTGATTGGAACTAAACCTAGATGAATGGGTAGTGAATGAATGAGTAGTATATGAAAGAAGACTGGAGGGAGGGCATTCCAGGTACAGAGAACAACGCTGAGTCAAAATGTGGCTGGGAGAATATTAGGAGGATTATTAGAAAAAGAGTGAGGAATCTCTTATCAACAAACCAACTGCAATGAGTATCTGATATGTACTACTGTTTTGTCCAGAATCAATATAGCAAAAATCATGTCAATTTTTAGGAGGAGGTATATAGCTATTTCTTTAATATGTAGTGTGGGCCACAATTGCCTACCATTCTTTTTACAGAGACAGATTCATAATTAGAGCTGTGAAGTCATTCAGTATTGACAGTATATGAAGAGGCATTACAAGCAATAGGTTTTTAAAAATAATGATCTGTTCACTATTTTCAGGGATGTGATTGGAGGTATTCTCTAGGATTCAGCTGTCAAAAGATTGTAGGATAGTCATATAGTTTTAAAAAGCATAAAACTGAAGTTGTAATTGGAAGTCTCTCCTCTACTTCAGTCTTTTTGTATTTCTAGGAATGGAGAAATGCTAACAAAGATTCCCTGTAGCGCTATGTCTGATAGCCTAAATGCCAGGTCCTAGAACCCTTACTACTTCCTTGATAATTCCTTCCTTTTTACTATCCCTGTATATGATGGTTTGTGGGAGTTCCCGCAATTTCTTCAACATTTGATAAATAGTACTGGGGAATTTGGCCAGGTGATATGGAGCTTAATTGAATGTTATTCTGTCTTCTTTTTCCTGGAATTGTTTCTGCAAGGAGATATGTTTGCATTGGTAATTCTGGCACTAGCACAAATGCAAATCCATTAAGGAAAAACAAACACATAGCTTTTTAAAGATAGAAATTATATACATACATAATGCCTATAATGTATTAATAATTAATAATACACACATAAGATTATGTATGGAAATATTTGATTAACAGCGATGGGCTCATCATCAGGGAGAACTTGAATCAAATCTCATTTCTGGAACAAATTCATCTTGTGGCTACTAAAACTCTTATGTGCCTCCTTTCAGTTTTTAAGACAGTAATTTCAAATTAATTGTGCTTCTGCAACGATAGAAAAAGTTTTTTTTAATATTTCTTGTTTAAATTTAGTATTTCATTTTTCCCCAATTACCTGCAAAACCAATTTTTAGCATTATTAAAAATTTTTTTTAGCTTCAAATTATCTTTTTCTCTCTCCTTACACTACCCACTTTGAGATTGTACATGTGAAATTTTGCAAAACAAATTTCCACCATTAGTCATGATGTGAAAGAAAACAGACCCCCAAAGCCACAAAAAACTGAAAAAGGTATGCTTTGATTTATATTCAGATTCAATCAGTTCTTTCTCTGTAGGTGGCTAGCATTTTTCATCAAAATCTTTCAGAATGGTGCTGAGAATATGCTGAGAATAAAGTCATTCATAGTAGATTATTGTATAATATTGCTGTTACTGTGTACAATGTTCTCCTGATTTTGCTCATTTCATTTTGTATTAGTTCATGTAAGTATTTCCAGGTTTTTCTGAAAGCACCTTGCTCATCATTTCTTATAGCTCAATAGTATTTCATTGTAATCATATAAAACAACTTGTTCAGCAACTCTCTAGTTGATGGATATCCATCCATTTCCTCAGTTTCCAATTCCTTGCTACCACAAAAAGAGTTATTATAAATACTTATATACAAATAAGTCCTTTTCCTTTAAAAAATCTCTTTGGAATAGAGAACCAGTAGTGGAAGTGCTGGATCAATAGATATGCACAGTTTGATAACCTTTTTGGAATAGTTCCAAATTAATCTCTAGAATGGTTGAATCAATTCATAGCTCCATCATAAGTGGTAGAGTTTTTACACTGGAATTTACCTACATCAGTGAAATCCCAAGTCTAAACCAAAATAATAACAAAGGATTCAATTTTATCAAATGTATATATTATATGGTGGGAATAGATTACACTGAAAAATTCCTCTAATATAAATACATAAATATATAAAAGAGCTCTAATTTTATCAGAATGGGGAACATTGTGAAAATTTCCAATATCAACATAGATTGAAAGCCATCTAAGACTTAATAGATGTTTTATTATCTCAGTGAATTTAATAGTATTCACCATTTCCCTGTAGTTTTAAAAGGATGTATGTGTAATTTTTTGATATTGAATTCAGTAAAGTCATTAAAAACACACTAGTATTTTTTTATACCCTTACACCATAGATTCCTTATTTCCTATCTGATGCTGAAACAATTTCAAAACAGATTATCACAATCTCATTCATTGTATACCTGGCTGTTTAGTAAGTCAAGTTTGTCATGCGTGTGCTGTTCATCATTTATTACAAATAATTCTTTCAACAAATAGCTGTTCTCATGAAAACCTTTGCTGCTTTCTGAAGTTATTAAAATGATAAACTTTAAAATCAAGTTACATCCATTACTACAGTTCATATTATCTATTGCTTTCTTTTTTTCATTCAGAGAGGCAATAAAGTTGTCCCAAGAAAATTGCTTCTCATCTACCTTGATTTAATTTTTATTGAATTTATTTCATAGCAATTGAATTTGGCATATCATTGACACTTGAGGCTTACTCAAATAAAGATAAAAACTAATATTTGAAAATATTTTACTACTGATCAACTACTCCATGGTATAACATTTGATTTGTTTTTTGTGTCCCCCCATCCTCCACCACCCCAGCATTCAGGTTAAAGAAGAAAGATTTTATAGTTAACTATGGCCCTGAGAATATTTTTTATAACCTTGTTCACTATTTCCTCAAATTAAAACTGACTCTGTTATTTAAAAGATTATATCATGAGACATACTTATCTTGTGGTTAAGTTCTCTCCAGGTAGAAACATGATCCTTTGTTGACTTATTAGTATTTATTAAACAAGCTGAAATCTCACTGAGGTTTTCCAGTGGATGGGTTTTTAGTATGAAAAAGCTTACCCTGTCTTTCACTGAATGCTTATTAAGCCTAGAGTAATATTAATTAAAATATACATTTATCCCAATCTTAGGGAATTATTTAATATAAATCTAAGAAGGAGAATATTTATAAATTCTTAAGGAATGTTTATTCAGTTAATTATATAGAAATTTTAAAACTGAATAGGATAGCATCATATGTGATGGTATGTTTTAGGTTTTAAAAATTAATATTAATTTCACATCCAAACACAGTGATATTTTTGCAAATATCTCAAGTTGCATAAGGTAAAGGATTAAAATGATCATTTTCATCTTTTAGAAAAACATATGACACTTCCCAATTTCTTCTTATTTATTGTAATGCATTATTATTTGACATTACAATTTGAATAATATTAGTCAATCAACAAGCCATTTTTTAAAGGCTCAAATATGTGCTGGTCCCTGTTGTAGGCAGTAGAGAGAGAAGCAGTGAAGTCTAGTCAACCAGCAATTATTGAGCACTTACTCTGTGCCAGGCATTATGGTTAGCATTCAGAATACAAATACAATCAGAAAGAAAGAAAATTTCTGTCCTTAAAGAGTTTAGATTTTAACAGGGGAAAACAATTTATAAGTAAGCTGAAAAGTGGGATGGGTGTCTAGATGGGGCCACTGAAGAGAAAGTCAGAGAATCAGGAGATTAGACTGGAGAGAAATGAATACAATTAAGCTATCCTAACAGAGGAGACAATAAGTATGTATGAAGAAAATACAGATTAAATATAATGAAAATAAATATAAACAAACACTAGCTAATTAACAAAGTAGTTAGGGAGGGTTAATTATTTCTTGAAGGAAGAATGGAATTCTACTATATAAAGCAGAAGTGAAGAATTTTTTCAAGGTATGGATATGACTAGTGCATATCCTATTATGACTGGTTTAACTTTATATAATAAGATGACCCTCCCAGGAAAAGCTTATTACCTCTTAATTTACTACATTCCTGACCTAACTCAAGTCTTAATTGATACCACTTCCCTCAATTTCCTCTCCCTGTTGATTGGAGGGCTGGAGGATAGAGACTTTTTTTTTTAATAGAAATC
The DNA here is from genome assembly GCF_016433145.1 of Gracilinanus agilis. Lineage (NCBI taxonomy): Eukaryota > Metazoa > Chordata > Mammalia > Didelphimorphia > Didelphidae > Gracilinanus > Gracilinanus agilis. The sequence goes on along the minus strand of NC_058133.1, from coordinate 96,775,651 downwards.
AAAGTCTTTACATTTGTGTTTAATACATTTCATCTTATTAGGATCAGCCAAATTCTCCAGCCAAATATGACCCCAAATGTATTAAAAGGCAATTGGGAAATATTTATAAAAATTAATAAAATACAATAAAACATAGATAATGTTAATATGTGCTTTTACTGCATTAATACATTCTGAAAGAATGACACCATTGCTTGAGCTTGCCAGATCATTCTTTTTCAATTTTGACGGTCATCTGATATTTTAGCTCTCTCTCTCGTTTTGAGAAAGCTGAAAATTTAGCAAGTATGTACTTTGCCTTTATGAAATGATTGATCAAAATGTGAAACAGCACGTACAACATCAAGCCCAGATCCCTCCCCATAGGCTTTCCTTCTGTCAAAGTAATGGTGATCCATGAATGACTATGAGTTCAGACATCAACAGCTTTAGAATCCTTCTCACTGTGCAGCCTATATCTGTCATTCTTTTCCACAACAATAACATGAAATACTTTATCAAATGCCTTATGAAAGTCTGAGTAAACTTTATCAACAGTATTCTAATGACTAACCAGTTTGTGTGTCTTATTAAAAACATTTTTCTCATTAGATAATTTCTTGATGAAGCCATGTTAACTCTTTTTAATCAATACTTCCTTTTTTAGATGTTCACAAATTCATTCTAGAATTTAGTTATTAACTGAAGACAACTTCACTAGGCTCAGTTTGCATCTCATTTTCTTCCTTTAAAAGAAGACACTTGCCTTTTTTCCTCTCCTATCATATTTCTTCCATCTCCATAATCACAGAAAGAATCTTACCAATCATATAAGCTAACTTTCATTAACTGAGGAGGTAGTTTATCTGGAAGAGGTGACAAATTCATCAAGAACATTGAATGAGGGTGAGTATTGAGGATGTTGGGGTGTATATCTGGACTCCCCACTTGATAGCTTTCGGTGGGCCAGTACAGCTAACCACTCACCCCCAGCCCTGGGAAGACCTATGAGGGAATAAATTCAAAGAGGTTCCCAAATTGGCAAAGCTTTAGGGGGGATGTTGAAGGAAGGTGTTGGGATTCTATTGTGACCCTAATGGGTTGGATCCCACCCTCAGAGTCAGCAGTATTGAGAAAAGCCTCCCCAGCTCCTAAATTCAAGCAGCTTTAAGTCTTTGGACTTAGTCTTCCCCTCAACCACAATCAGTCACCTCTCCCCCCTCAATATAACTGCTCCAGACTCCTAAGTATCAAGCTATCAGGGGTTTATTAAAGGATAAATTAAATTCAGGGTACAAGGGAAAGGTATAGGGGAATCAATGATGTTAGGAAGGGATGACCTTCACTATTAGCTAAGTCTTCTCCCCAAGAGAGCCACTCTGGACTTCTTCTGAGGCTTGGTCACAGTAGTTAATTCTTTCCCCCCCTACAACCTCCTATCAAATATCTCTAAACTAATATGAGGGAAGTAATAGGATAATTTGATTCAAGCAGGATCAGGGAAGGGACCCCCCACTCTTTCAAGCTCGATCCCCCAGGAGTCCGGGCTCTCCAGCCAAATTGGAGAATTGCTGTTCAATGTCTTCTTTGTTGGTAAATGAAGATAGTAGAAATTGATGTTGGTAGTTGTGATCTCCCAATAGTCATTACTAAAGGGGTACAGAGGAGCTAGATTCACTCAGGATCCACCTGAAATCAAACCTCCGAACCAAAAACCAACCCCCCAGGGTCCCAGCCAGGTCAGGAGTGAAATGACAGTTGTGAAAACTCCTCCTCCTCTGTGGCCCCTCCTTTCACATTCCCAATGGGCAGCATTCCTCTGGGCTGTCCCAACAACCCTCTGGGGTCCATTCCAACTCCAACTGCCTGCTTCCTTTTGCAAATTTCAGTCCATACTGTTACAACATCTAAGCTATCTTTTACTATTTCCTTTTTTTTTTTTTTTTTTTTTTTTATCTAGGATACCTAATCTGTAGTAGCCATTTTTGTTCTGTTCTTGTCAATGAAATGATTATTCTCTTTGACAGAAGCAGAGAAGTAAAATGAAAATCAAGGAATTTCAACTTTCTCTTGTCAATTGTCTTTGTTCCATCTTTCTAAGCAACAGTATAATCCTTTCTTTGATCCTTCCTGTGTAATAATACTGGTCTTTTCAGGTAACTCTCATTTTCCTTCTGTGCCATCAGAATTGAAATTTTTGAGAGTTCTCTCCCTTTTATCCCATATCCTGGCAGGACTTTCCATGTAGAATTTTATTCCAAAGAAGAAAAGCAGGGATTTTACCTAGGCTTTTTGATATACATTCTTTCTACATTTAGAATTCACATCATAATATTTTTGGCTATTACTTTACTTCTCTTTTGTAAACTCCATAAATGAGTACTCATTTCCTCTCCCATATCAAACACATGAGGTTTTTATCATCGCATTTCTGTAACATTTTTCTGTATTTATAAGAATTGAACATAGAATAAATTTTCCCATTGTTGGTTCTTTTGTATTTATTTAGTAGAATGAAATTTGTCTTTTAGGCAAGCCGAAGAGTTATTAGAAGTTCTAGCTTTGGTAGATAATACAGTATAGGTCATGTTCAGATAACTTAGTCCTCCATCACTAATTTATCATGCTGCTCTGCTGTTTGTTAATTGTTTCCCAAATTCCTCTTTGATTTTCTCTTGTTATCTAGAAGATCTTTGGATATTTTAATTAAAAGCCATATACATACATACATACATGTATGTATACACACATATTATATATCTTGTTCAGTATATATTCTCTAATATGGTTCCCACCTCTGGTTCCTGGATATCCTTTCTTGGTATATAACAGAAACTTCCTTCCCCCATCCCATTTTACCCAATATTTGCTTTTGAATAACCATTCTTGTGGGTTTCTTCATCCAAGTAAGTCTCTGTGATAACTTTTCAGTTCAAATTTACCTCCTTGCATTAGCAGGCCTTTGACTAGATGACCTTTGGGGTCCCTTGGAACTCTAAATTCATATTCTTGTGATCATATGATATGAACACCAGCACAGTGTAGACCATCTTATTTTGTTAGGCTTGTTTATTCCCTAGCTGATCCAGATGATCTCACTTGAAATTGCCACAACACTTAAAGATTTTTAATAATATGTTATTTTTTATTATCTACACTTTAGTCCTCTCCTTTAGAACTTTAGAATTATTTTGAAATTTATTAAATTTTATACCACAATAAAACAATTCTCAAATCCCACCTAGCAATGGCAGATTTCTACTTTATTAGATCTATGATATCATTAAAGTACAAGATTTTGAAGAATAGTTATCTGTATATTTCTTTGCCCTATAATTTGTTTTCTTCTTAATGATTGTGATTTTCAGTAATCTGAAGTTTTATAAAGTAAATCCATCACTATTGATAACCAGGGTTGATTTGATTGATAGAGATGGCTAGGATAATGTTTTCTTCTTTACTTGCCCCTCCTATGCATCTCTCTCAAAATTGTATCCTGCTTGAAGAGGATAACCTTCCTTGAAAGGGAAATAACCCTCTTTGTAATTAGTGAATTCCTCCACTGGAACAAATTCCCAAGTACCTCATTTAGATCTCTAAAATGGAAGCTAATATTTTATCATTCTGTGTATTAACTTTGTACAAAAACTGATTCTGGATTCTGGGTGCCAAGTGAAAAGATGGTTAACTCACCTAAAATACATTTACTGAATTTTGTTTCCTATAATAAGTTCCTCAGTAGGGGAGAATTCTGCTTCCTCCTTGCATGGATGTTAGAAATGTGGCTGATCTATTATGATATCACCTCTCATGATAGGAAGTGGTTAGTATGAAGAACCTGAATTCAACATCCTCTTCTCTCTGGGACACTTTATTTAGTTTTATGTTACTCTTGCTCTCCTGAGAATGTTTTGGAATCTCACTTAGGAATCTCACATAAGGGAAATTCTATTTAAGATAAAACACCAAAGTTTCTTCCTAAACTCTCTGCAATTTCTTTTCTATGTAAAAGAGGATTATAACACTGGAAATGGGCAGACATGTTAATATTTGTCTTATTTTCAAGAATTATGTGTACCACTTTCATTTCTCCAAATACAGAAGAAAAGTTAACCTAATAATTATTCATTTCTAAGATAAAAAATATAAATGGTAGGAAATATGTGGAAAATGATTAAATTCTATTTTAAGCACAGAATAACTAACATGATTCCAAATAGTCAAATAGCAATAAAAAATAAAACTTGTCAAATACTTTCAATGCAATTATTGAGATAAATTAGAACAAGAGGTGTATTCTCTGTTGTTAGAGCACGTATATGAACTTTGTAGTTTTATTTCAATCTGCACTCAAAAGTGGTAAAAACTTTAAAAAATAGTATTCCCTTCCCTTAATACTCCCAGAATCATTTAATAATTTAACTTAAAAATGTAGGTGACTAGAATCATAGAATTTTAAAACTCATTTTAAATCCCTCTTAACTAGGCGTAAAATTTCTTCTGTAAGCAATATAATATTCTCTAGCCCCTTGCTATTTTTAATCATTTTATGCAAGGATTTATGGGAAAAATTAATCTCATAGATGTAGATAGAAGAGAACAATTTGTAATCTTCCTCAAATACTAATCTGCTTTATTGCTTTCATATAGTAAGCTTCCCTACTACGCTTTTCCTTTCCTGGGACTTATTGCTCTGCTTTATTGGTCCCCAGAACTTCTAGAGCCATAGTAAAATAACTGGTATCATTTTCAAGTTACAACTTTATTTTTTTTCCCTCAAACAACTAAAAGGGGTATGAATTATAGTATTTCTAGCCCTTGTTATACTTATAAAATTTTTTGGAATCTGTATTATTTGAATCAACACATTTTGTATATAGATATAAATAATTGACATCTAAAAGAAAGAAAAGTTATGTTTTCTTGTCATGCATATATGAGGGTGCCCTTTTTGATATGGAGAGTTTTGTTAATGGAAAGAGGCAGAAACAAGGACAATTATGAGAGGAACACTAAAAAAATCCAGTCTCACAGAGAAAAATACTTAGACTAAAGTTGACACATCCTGCTTCTCAACATCTGATTTTCTTGTGACTAACAAGTAGACTTTGAATTTAATAGCTGGGGAAAATTTGTATTTTAAAATTCTTTTGTGGCTACAGGACAAATCCTTGGTTATGACGTGGAAAGTCACAGAAATGTGAATTTTTATTCACATTTATTATCATGATACAGTGGTGAATTTCCTCACTAAATTGATTCCCTGGTGGACCAGTTGAGATATGATCTTAGAAAGAGATTTCTGATTCCAGTCAGGTCCCAGAAGAAACAGTAGTGTCTTTTCTGTCATATGTGGCTTGGAATTGAGGTTTAACAATATCCCAGAGTCCAGATTAGAGATTAAATCTTTAAAAGTTCAGTAAATCACAGGCTAAGAATTTTTTATTTTGCTGAAAAGAATGCTGTAATACTATGGTAGGCCAGAAAAGTTTTGGTAGGGACAGAACATTCAGTAGGGAATCAATTATTCCACCAAAAATTGTTGTAAAGACTTTTTTTTTTGAGAAAAACTAAAAGGATTGAGGTCACTAATCCAAAGTTATGAATTTCCCAGTCCTATTTAACTATTTTGTAGTTTCCTTGCTATCTTTCTATAAGTTTGTACCAACTCTATCCCAATAGACACTGTATGTATCAAGGGGATAGTGTGTCCACAGTTTGAGGTAGGATATTATATTATTACTATTATTATTCTTACTTTAGTACCTGTTTAATAAATATTTCTGATTACTCATTGGTGTTTTTGATTAAGCATTAATGTACTACATCTTGGTTGATTTGTTAAATGGTAAGGGCACTAGAGGGCCCTTTTTTATTATACTGTACAATATATAATTACCCACCAAAAGTACCATGAGTACCTTGACAGCTAGTTTCAGCAATAGACACCCCATCTGAGTACCCACATTATGATAGCATATATGTAGGAGTTCCATGAGCAAATCAAGTGTTTTTTTTAATCCATCTATAAAGTTATTCATAAATGCTTTTATAAGTACATCCTCCCAGTAACTTTCCATAATAGCTCATCATATAGTCCATCAGGTCATGTAGAAGATTTTATATCAGAGTAGTGAATAATCTCATTGTTAGATAATAGGACATTTGGTATGGGTGATTCTCTTGGATAATTCTTTTCATGTTTGAAATATTTTGAAATTTCATTATGGTAAGGGACTTGAGAAATAATTTAGTCAAATTTTACCACTTTAGGAATAATCTTGACAGTAGACATTGATGTGTCTCTTTCTAGGACATCTTGTCTTTCATAGTTGTGCTTGTCACTGTTATTGAATGACAACTGGTTATCTCAAGGGAGGCTGAGTCACAGTTCCATTTTATTATGACCTGATCATCTCACATTTGGAATGTGTGTTCATTTTAGAGAATCAATTTAGGAAGCATGAATATAAGCAGGTTAGTGTTCCAAGGAGGTAGTCAGAGTAGCAAAGTATGACAATTTTTTGTTATATAAAGAATAGCTGAAGGAAGTAGGTATCTTTAGCCTGTCCAAAAGACTGGGGGCAAATAAGTTAAAAAATAAGACTCGGCTTAAAAGAACTTGGAAGATTATTATGTATGAACAAAGATAAAAGATTTGTTCTGTTTGGCCTTTTAAAATAGAATTGGTAGCAATACAAAAAAATTGCAAAGAAGAAATTTTAGGCTTGATATCAGAAAAATCTTACCAATAATCAGAATTACCTTAAGACTAGCATGATCTGCATCACTGAGTAGTGGGTTCTTACTCAGTGGAGACCTTTAATTATCTGGATTATTGTAGTAAATATTCCTTTTTGGTTACATAAGTTATACCAGATGACCAAGGATATCTCTCCCAACTCTGGAAATTCTGTGATTCTATTTTGAAAGTTGAGCTTTAACAACACTATTGACTTATGCTGAGCTTTAAGTTCACTAAAATCTACCCTTTTTTAATGGGAACAATTGTCTAGACAGTGTTCCCCTTGTTTTTCTGTACTTAACTTGCTGAACCCAAGTGTAGCCTTTACATTGATTTCTATTAAATTGAATCTTATTAGATTTACCCTACTGTTATAGCTTGCCAAGATATTTTTGTCTCTAATGCTTTCATACACATATTTGCTATTCCTAAATTCATGTTATCTACAAATTCAATAAGCATGCCCTCTATTCCTTCATCTAATACATTGCTCAAATGTTGATCAGAAAAGGGCTAAATGCAGAGCCCTATGACTTTTTACTTTTATTTTGACATTAATCTGTGAAACATTACCCTTCGGATATCATCTTTAATAAATTCTATGCTCATTAGGCTATACTGTCTCTCAACTTACAGTGATGTTGTGAGACTTTTTTTGTCAAATTTCTTGCTGAAATTTAAATTTGATATTTTCAAAACCTTGACCTGTCAAGAAAAGAAATGAGTTTATTCTTGTGTGACAGTATTTTATCCCATTCTGGCTTGTAGTGATTACTGATTCTTTTTATAAGTGTACATTAAACATGCTTTTAATAAACAGTTGAAGGTGCAGCCACAAATTAGTTAAACATTTTGGAAGTCTATTAGGAACACTAAAGTGTTCTTTCTTGGATCAGAGATCCATTTTCAGGGTATAGATTCTACAAAAGGTAAATACAAGGGGAAAAAAGTTCCACATATGTATGAAAACATTCATAGCAGCTTTTTGTTGTTGTTGTTATTAAAAAATCCAAATACAAAGTAGAGGGTTAGGTTTGGTCTCCTCTAGTTATGCAAATATAAATATTTTCATTGTTTAACTTTCTTACCATTTTTTTGATGTTTTCTCTTTTCACTCCTGACCCAATATTTTGGTCTTGCATCCTTGTTTTTTTTACTCTGTTCTATATAGGTTAATGTAGTATCATAATAAACAAACTGGTTAAGAATGAGATTAGATACTATATTTACTAAGATGACAGTTGTGTATAGGTTGCACTTCAAGTGTAATTGCTATGCATGTATATGTACTTCTTTTAGCTTATGTTAAGCAATAATACAAAATTATCGAGTGATGTTTTGTTCTTTGTAGAATGTAGAGGAAAATAAGCTTTTTTCACACTCCCTCATTCCATTACCCATATCTTATGGTTTCTAAACTGAACTGGATTCCATTTGAATCAGAATTGCTTAAATGTAATTATTTAAAATAGATTGGAAAAGTACTAGAGCAAATGTGAAACTCACATGAGGTCATGAATTTTTGACTGAAAGAGACTGGAATACCAAAATGCTGTTAGGACTACTTATAATCCATTTTACCATGGAAACCACTACATTGTATATTCCTATGTACCTGGGAGCTCATTGCTAGGGAAAGGAGAGAGGAATGAAGCTATTGTTCCTAGTCATCAACAATATCTATAATGAAAGGTAATTGACAAATGATTAGAGCATACATTTTATTTCCTTATCATGATACCACCCTCTACATTTACATTCTATTTTCTCCTACAAGTTTTATGTTTGTTTTTATGTATATATTAACATAAAGCCTGTTATAGTATTATCAGAATTGACATAGAAATTACAAGTCAAAAGGAGTTGAATACTTACAGAATGACTTGAGTAATTATATAGTGAATTTCGAATTTGTCAATACAAAAAATAATTTCAGAGTCACCTTGCAGATACTCTGGGCCAGAAAATTTTTAAAAAGACTAACTGTGTGTATCAAAGACAGGCAATTAGCTTAAAATTCAACAGAGCCATGTGAGGGTAATATTGAAGGGCAAAAACAAAACCAAAAACATACCAATGTGCTAAAAAAAGTGTCAGTCTTTGACTATGTTAAAGACTACTGGGTAGTTTTTTTTTAATTTGAGAAACTACAGTGTTGGGAATGATGTTTATGGAAAGAGAGCTGGCTTGGAGACAAGAAACAAATGTCAAGAATAAACAAACTTCTCTAGAGCCCCATGGGTATTTGTTTGCCTTAAATCAGTGATTAGAGTTAGGAATTTAGGAGGACTTTATTTAACATTGGGATTCAAAATCCAGAAGTACAAAGTAAATCCACCTAACAGTTGTTAATCACTAGCTATATGCCAGGCATTCCAATAGGGAGAAAAAGTTAAGACCAAAACAACTTTTGCCTTCTAGGAGCTTACATTTTCTTCGGTGAATATACCCAATAAAATATACAGAATAATTTCTCTAACAGAGAACAACTGAGAACAGGAAAAACTTTGAGTAGGTCCCCTTTGAGGAATGTAAAGTCCTTGGATACAGAATTTTTTTTCTCTATTTCTCAATCACTTGTACTGTGCCTTGCATATAGTTTTTAGTGCAGTATCTTAAATATAGTTAATTAATAAATGCTTATTGAATTGAATCCAAAGAAGATGTACAGCCCTCTAAGAGGCAAAGGTAAAGAGAATATAAATAAGTTGTAGGGGACAGCCTGTACAAAGGCAAATAACATGAAGCTTTCCTAGATAATTAAGCATCAAGTCTCTTACTTGTAGGGTATCAGGAGACTGTGTGAGCCAGCATAGAATTTGTAGATAAATCATATTTTAAAGGACCTGTGATCAAATCAATGTAGATACTGCAGCAGTTGGTGTAGAATGCATCCCCTCCAGATTGCACTTCTTTCTTTTTTTACCATTCATATCTCTGTCAAATCTCCATAGAGGATCTACTAATGCAATGGAATTGTTCTTAATATATCTTCTACTCCAACTTCCTACAAAATCCAGAAATCTTTCATTATCTCTGATAAGCAAGTATGCATACTTTTGAAAATTTCAAATTTCAAACATAGTCCTCATAACCTTCCAACTAATATTGCCCTATTATTTATTTATTATTTTTGTTAAGGGAATGGAGAGCTAGTTCTACTTGTTAGACCTTTTCTATATTGAATCAAAATTTACTACCCCCTAACTTCTACCAACTAGTCTAAGTTCTTTCATCTGGGGGAAGTTTCATTGTGATATTAAGAATGAAACAAAAGACATTGTGGTAGAATATGATCTCTATGAAAGCAGGGAGATTTATATTTGTAGTTTAAGAATTTGATTGAGCTAAGGAAGGTCCAGAGATTGGGATTGTCAAATCAAGAAACTTTGTGTTATAGTGAAAAGAGCATTGTGATTATAATTAGGGAATCATGGGTAAATATTTTGACTGTGTGATGATGGGCAGGTCACTTAATCTTTCTGAGTTCTGTTTGTTTCTGTTTTGTAAACTGTAAATGGGGAGGATAAGGATGATACTAAAAATAAGTATTGTTTTATTTGTTTAAAGATAAGAAGCAGAGAAGCTGGCTTGAGGAAGAATTGGCGTTTCAAGTAGAGCTGAGAGAGAGTGTTAATTTCAGCTGGTGGCAGTTATAACCGTTATTCTATGACAATTACACGTGCTGAGTGTGGCATTCCAGGAGTGGCTTCTGGCAGTCCACAGAGCCACATGCAGCTTCTTTCTCTCTCAGAGCTGGAGGTGACACATCTTTGCCTCTCTATCTTGGTCTGAGGGAAAGACTTGAGGGAGTGGAGTGTTTTCTTTTACAACTTGGGAAACACTATTCATTTATCTGTTTCTGTCTATAGATTGGTTAAACTGTGAAAAGACCAAACAAAACCTGGTCTTTGGTTTGGACTCTGAGTCTGTTAAGGCTCAGAGTTATAACCTGAGACTCAACCAGCTAACCTTGGTTATCTTTATAACTTAAAGGCGAAGTTAAGAGTTAGAATGGTTAGGTTTGTTTAGAATAGTATAAATTTGGTTAGTTAGATCAGGGAGGATTAGCGTAGCCTATGAACCACAGAAGAAGCAGTTCCTTGTGGGACCTGGGAGTTTATTTGGTGGAGTTAGAATCCCTTAGAATTAGACATCCTTTTTTCTCATATATATATATATATTTAAATAAATAGTTTATTTTTCATAAACAAGAGTCTCTTTAGCATTCCTTGCACCTTGCATTGCTTGCCCAATATTATTTTTACAGGAGTAATAATGATACCTACCTAGATTATTGTGAGCATCAAATGAGATTTTATCTCATTTGGTTTTATATATCTCTATATCTCTATCTCTCTGTCTGTCTATTTGTCTCTCTGACTATCTAGAGTACCTGGGACATAGTAAGGACTTAATAAATGCTATTTCTTCCATCTGCCTATTTTACTCATATGTGATATGGGAATAGAGAAAGGGCTTTGAATTAGGAAGACCCAAGTTCAAATCCTTCAACTAATACATACCAGCTATATGATTAACCATAAGACTCTAAGTTATAGAACTAGTACCAATCTGCATTAATGAACAGTTTTCTCACTACCAGTTCTATGCATGCATGAATCCCAAATAGGATCATCACCATGACCACCAGCACTACTGCCATCACCATTGTGCTTACCTGACAGAGTTGTGAAGTTCAAATGAAATAATGTGTATAAAGTGATTTGTAAACTTTAAAAGTCTTAATAAAATCAACTATAATTATTATTGACTTTCCAAAGGAAATAGAGATCAATTTTTAATTGTATGGTAGAGTGTAGAGCTGCAATGTACCAGTACCATCTAATCAACTCCTCTATTTTATAGTTGAAGAAAGTAAGGTAAAAATAAGGGAATTTATTTTTTCAAATCATAGAGGATTAATGCTCTAAATTTCATACCTTTCTGGGACCAAATGACTTAATTTTATGCCTGGGCTCACCCTTTGAGACTCTTTGCTATAAGTATTTTGTGGAGAGTGAAATAGGTAAATAGGGAATAGAGGATTAACTGAAGTAAATGAATGGTCTCCCTGCGGTTTGAATCAATAAATAAATACAATGGGTAGATTGAATGGGTATGGATGTTATTAACACCAGGGAGTCTGCTGAGAAACACAGTGGGTTCTTGAATTGTCAATTAGGGTATCTGGGTAAGGAATTAACAAGGAGAGAGTATTATAACTAAGATATTTAATAAATATTGGAATAGAAATGGAAGGGAAATGAGTAAACTGATTCTAAAGATCTTAGGGTCTCCACCCAAAAGTACAGGAGGGGAGAAAACTATAGTAGCAACTAAACTAAAAGCTGACTGCTGATTAGCAGGTCTAGCTATGTAGATGGGGATTTTACATAGAGGTCCAAGAAAGATGGTCTTCCAAGATGTTTCTCAGGAGTCTTTATGTTCAGTCAGTAATCTAATTAGGAGAGGAAGAGAGGATGGTCTCAGTGTCTACCACTGAGTCAAAAAATCTATTCTAAACCTTAATCCTTAATCATGACATTTGATTGGAGATGGTAAATATAATCCACACCAAGGGAACATAGCTTCAGGGATTTTAGTGAGTCTTCAACTCCAACCATGCAGAGAGATCAGTGAAAGTACAACTGACAGTCACTCTAAAGTTCCGTAATCTGCCTGCCAGTCAGCCTGCTCTTTACTAAACTAAAATCCTATAATTCCTACAGCAAGAGGGATCATATTTATTCATTTTTGTGACTCCTTAGTATCTGACATAATAGTTGTGAAACAAATTGTTGAATAAACAATTAATTTAATCAATGAAATGAAATGAAAATAAAAGCATACTTTTATTCATCTTGAAAAGGCTAAGGTCGATGAACCATTTCTTCAATGATATGACCAAGATAAAAACTGATTTATAGTATTCTGAAAATCCTGAAATACTAGAACCAATGATGCTAAAAATTAAAAAAAATGTTTTGAAAATAAATTAAAAGAAATGATACTTTACAGTGTTGGAGATAAGAAATTTATATAACTTTTACTTAAGAGGGAATATAGGTCAAGCATTGTATAGTAAGTCAGTCAGTCATTTAACTAGCGTGTATTAAACACTATATGACAGACATTGTGCTAAGTACTAAGGACACATACACACACACTTTCACACATACATGTGCACACTCACGTGTGCACACACACAGTCCTTGATCTCAAGGAGCTCACTAATAGAGAAAACATTATATAAAACACTATGTACAAACGTGATGTATACATAAAGCCCTTGACTGTCAACAGTTTTGAAAGCTGAACAGAATTTTTTGTTTGTTCTTAGAGGCAAGAGAAAATGATTAGTTATTAAGAGGCAATGTGGTAGATGGGATAGAGCACTGAATTCAGAATTTGGAAGATTCACATTCAAATTCTGCCTCTTATTATGACCCTGGAAAAGTTCCCCCAGCTTTATTCTTCACACTGTTTCTTAGGATTTATATATTATATCATAATCTCTGTTAGTAGAGTTCCACTATGCTCATGAAAGTACAGGTCTTTCATATATTCTCATATTCTATAAAGTATATGTGATTTCCTTAATTATCTTATAAAGCCTCAATATTTATATTATAAATAATTTATGAAATATGTTGGCAATTAATTTCCTTCTCACAATGACTAAGAAATTGTTTTTTTCTAGAGATATAAGCTTTATTGTATAATATTTAAATTGGATTTTCATTTCCTTATAGCATTTGAAAAAGTAAAAGAATAATAGGAGATAGCAAAATATATGGTGAAATCAAAGCAAGTCAAGAAAAGCATTATATATAGAGAAAAATTTTCCTTTAGGGCAACTCAGATAAAACTTGGAATGCAGACAAAACATGAGGACTTTTACTCTGGTGAAATTAGTGAGAACTTTTTAAATGGTTCATGCAATTTCTGAATAAGGCAGCATGATACCAAAATTTTATTAAAAAAATATCCACAAAAACATTTTAAATGAAAATGAACAAAGAAAACATTTCTATATATTGTTGTTTTTCTTCCATGTGTAGGTTTTTCTAAATTGCCAAAGAGTCATGTGTGGCATTTAAAGTTTATGCAAAAATTTGTGAAATTTTTAGAATAACTACCAAAGGGCATATTTTCAGTAATTATGATTTTGTTCTCTTTCTAAAGGTGCATTCATCCTTCTTTTTTCCTTACTCACTCTCTCCCTTCCTCCTCTTCTTCCTTCTCTTTCTCTATTTTTCTCATTCCCTATCTTCTCTCTTCTCCTCCTTACCCTACCCCTTCTTCTTTCCCTCCCTTTATTCCCTGTTTTCTTCCTCACTCCCTCTCTTCCTCCTTCCTTCCTTCCTTCCTTCCTTCCTTCCTTCCTTCCTTCCTTCCTTCCTTCCTTCCTTCCTTCCTTCCTTCCTTCCTTCCTTCCTTCCTTCTCTTCCCTCTTCTTTAAATATTTGCTGATCACCTACCCTTTGAAAGACATTGTTCTAGATGAACAGTAACAGATATTTGCAGACTTTGGGAATGGCTTTTGGTGGGGTTTCTCAGGACATTAAATAATGAAGTTGATAATTATTTGTGTGTTGTTTAGATTAATTGCAGAATATCTGTAGCTTATCTTTAATTCTGTTCTGACTTGCCTTGTCCGTTCATAGTGTTTTTGCACTATTGTTACTATTAGTTTGACCAAACAATTGCAAAATTATGTTAATTGCATACCATATTAAAATAAATTTATTATAATTTGGACTAATAATAAACTCCAAATAATTAAGATAATTATACTTCAGTTATCTGAGTGAGGTCAAACTGAATAATTACTAATTCTTCACTTGGTGTAAATGTGAATTTATGTTACTATTACAATTTGTTAATTTTCTATTTTCTCATAAATTTTGAAAATCATATTCTTAAAACTGATATTAAGAAAATTCAAGAGTTAATGTTTAATTTTCCTTTACCAGAATAATTTAATCAATGTATTGTTTGAATGTGACATTTCCTATTTTTTCAGGGTACAAGTTGAATTCTACATGAATGAAAATACATTTAAAGAGAGATTAAAACTATTTTTCATCAAAAATCAGCGATCAAGTAAGTGGTTAATTTAATTTCTGGGCATTACATAGTTTTGATTCCCTAAAATGAAAAAAATAAATTTTCTTTCTCATCTTTTTACTTTAACGAACATCAGACTTTATTTACATTTTGAGGGAATAAGAGACCTGAAAAATTCATAAATTGCCCCCGAATCTTCTCCTTTCCCCCAATTTCTCCCAGAAAGGGGTAAAGTCTTGAGGATACAGGAAAATAAAATAAATGATAGATGATTTAAATCAAAAGTGTCCAACCTTTTTGTAATGGGGGGAATTTGTAGGGTCATGTTCAGTGGAGCCTGGGGTTCCTAACTGACTGTGGGGAGATGGAAGTGTAGATAAATGGTAAATGGGGAGTTACTACCTCCTATGCTCTTTGTGGTATAAACAAATCAAAGGATAGTTCCATGTAGGTAATCTAAAACATGTCAATATCAAAAGTTTTGTTTCCATCCAATTTAATTCAATTTTAAAAGAATGTATTAAACACTATCTGTGTGCCTGGAATTATACTAGGTACTAGAAATTAAAAACAAACAAACAAACAAACAAAAAACAAACAAACAAACACCAAAAAAAAAAAACACAAGGTAGTTCCTAATCTTAAGGAACTACTCTCTAAGGAAGATCTAGGTTCAAATCCCTTCTGTGGCATACTGGCTGTGTGATCATGAGCAAGTCATTTAACTTATCAGTTTTCTAGGCAATCCTGACAATATAAATTATAGAGAAGGTACTAGCTTATGTTGGTAGAGTAAATTTTCTTTCCTTGATGTCTCTGCACTAATAAAATCATAACTCTATTTCTTTTCCCGATTGTATTTGTGTATCACAACTTGTTTTGGTAATTTTCCATCAATAGCTACTATTTTAGTTCCAGTTCTTTGCTATTTGAAAAAAGTATTACAATGCATGTTTCACTTCTTATTGTTCCTTTTTTAAGTCATTGTCATCTTTGAGGTATGTATCTAGTAGTAGAATTTATGGATCAACAACTATGAACATTTGTCACTTCACATAATTCTATACTGCTTTCCAGAATTATCACTAACCAACAGTTTCAAGAACAGTTTATTAGTGTGACCATCTTTCTATAGCCACTCGTCCAATTTTGACTTTCCTAATCTATATATTTTAATAAGTTTATTTAGTCTGAGGTAAGACTTCAGAGTTGTTTTGATTTGTATTTCTGTTCATATTAGTGATTTGGAACATTCTTTAATAGGTTGTTAATGGTTTATAATCCTTTTATTTAGAACAATTCATTCACATCTTTCATCTATCGGGGAGAGAGAGAGAGACAGCGACAGAGACAGAGACAGAGACAGACAGACAGATAGAGAGGGAGAGCGAGAGAATTAGAGGGAGGGAGAAAGAGAGAGCTGTCTATATAACTTGGATAGGAAACAAAATAGGAAGTCTAGTTTAAATAAGCACCTATTATGTTCCAGGCCCTATAATCCTCACAACAACTCTGTGAGGTAGATGCTCATACTTCCTATTTTACAGTTAAGGAAATGAGGGAAACAGGCTAAGTAGCATGCTAGGGTCACACAGCTAGCAAGTATCTTAGGGCAGATTTGCATTCATGTCATCTTTACTTTGGGTCTAGCATGTACTACTACCTACTTGTGGGATTTCACAATCATTTACAAAAACTTTTTGTAACATTTTTTAGAGATATTTTGTGTAAATATTTTCATCCCAGTCAAATGTTTCTTCTCAAATTGATTTATCATTATTCAATTCTTATTATTAATTTTGTTCAGCATTTCAATTTTGTGTAATTTAATTTACCTATTTAAGTTTTTGGTATTATTCTAATACTTATTTAGTTAATCATTGACCACTTAATGATTGGTGTGAAAGATACTTGATTTGCTTTTCTTCCATTTTTGTTTATGGTATACCATTTTATATTTAGATCATATATTCATTTTGTATTTGGTTCAGGTCAGGGGGAAAAGTATAGTATTAGGTGGTAGAATAAACTTTGTTTCTGTTATATTGCTCATACATAGTGTCTTTGTAACCCTGATAAAGCCATTTAGCCTCTAAGTGGTCATGTAGTTTTCTAAAACTATAAGTTGTAGAAAAGGTGTCACCGTGTATAGTTAGAGGGAATTTCCTTTTTGGGACTTCCCACTGCCAATAAAATTATAGAATCAGTTATTCCTACTTCCTATTCCTACTAAATAAAGGCTGACCTTATGTAGTCTTATATCTTTGTTACAAAAACAATCATTAAAAAAAATTATTCATTTAAGTAGTAAATGCCCTGATCTGTTTTTCGATAACAAAAAAGCTTTTTTAGTCTTTTTAGACTTTTGTGTTAATGTCAAATCTCTTGTCTGTCACTAAATATGTGCAAAATGATATGTAGCTCTATTTCTGAATTAGAACAGAAATTGTACAATAGGAACATTTTAACTAAAGCTTGATCCACAACTATAGCTTTGATTTTAAAGTATATAACAATGTATTTTTTTTATCAAAAGAGGAGAAAAGGGAAATCATCTCCCTGCCAGAGCATGCATTTGATAGAGAATTTTTAATATGTTTAAATTGGGTGAGACTCCATAAGCTATTGTCTTTTTGACAAGAACAAAGATGAAAAAGCAAATGCAAAAAAAGGAAATCTCTTTGTTAATTTATGGGTCCAGGCATCCCGTGATTCTTTTTCATATTTTAAAGATTTTGGTTATTTTCTATAGTTGTTAAAATTTAGATTTGTTGAAACTCTATTCTTGAAAAGAGACCCCAAGTTTGAGACTACTAATTCTGAAAATCTATTTGAGATCTTTGCAACATCATGGGATCACAGTTATCATATATTTAGAGATAGAATGGACATTCAAGGTCAGCTAGTAAAATCTTTTCACTTTGCAGGTGAGGAAATTGAGTCCCCAAGATTCCACAGGAAAGATATCTGAAACATGATTTGAACCTACATTCCCAAATCAGTTTTCTTTCCTTTCTCCACACTGCTGGTTGTCTTATTTCCAATAATACTCAACCTGCAATAATAAATAACCAGGATCACAGTCACCTAGGGAATGTGGTATGAAGACAGTAAAGGACAAAATGCAATTAATTAAGGATTATGTTACCATTGCTCATGTGCTATGGACTCACCATAAATGTAAAGAAAAGGCGTCTCCATTTAATGATTTGCTCAAAAGTAGAAGCTTTAGGGATATATTATGCATTAATTGTTTTTATTTTAAAGTCCATTCAATAATTTAGTAACTAAAATTCCTAGTATGAGGTCTGATATTATGCATATTCTCATGCATTCATGCATCTAGATCTGTGATTTTAATGGCTTCAGGAGCTCATAGTGATACCTTTCCTTTACCAATATGAATCAGCAAGTATTCTGAAATTTGTAGTTTTGAGTTTTGCCTGGGGTCCTAAGAGGTTAGATGACTTGCTCAAAGTCACAGAAATAAGATTTATAAAATAAGTTTTCTTGATTCCTTTTTTTTCTTTTTTCTTTTATTGATTAATTATGAAAAAATTTCCATGGTTACATGATTCATATTATTTCCCTCCCCTTCTCCTACTCTCCTCACATAGCCAATGCACAATCCCACTGGGTTTTACATGTGTCATTGATCAAGACCTATTTTCATATTATTGATATTTACACTAGGGTGTTCATTTAGAGTCTGCATCCCCAGTCATATCTCCATCGACCCATCAAGCAGTTGTTTTTCTTCTGTGTTTCTGCTCCCACAGTTCTTTCTCTGGATGTACATAGTATTTTAGTTTCTTATATATTTGAGTAATTAGACCTTTGTCAGAGTATTTTGTTAAAAAGATTTTTCCCCCAAATTGTTGCTTCCCTTTTAATTTTAGTTGCATTGGTTTTGTTTGTACAACCCCTTTTTAATTTAAGGTAATCAAAATTATATATTTTACATTTTGTACTTTATCCTAACTCTTGTTTGGTTTTGAAATTTTTCCTTTCCCAAAGATCTGAGAGGTATACTATTCTGTGTTCACCTAATTTTCTTCTAGTTTCCTTCTTTACACCGAAGTCATTCACCCATTCTGAATTTATCTTAGTGTAGGGAGTGAGATGTTGATCTAAACCTATTCTCTCCCATACTGTTTTCCAATTTTCCCAGTATTTTTTTGTCAAAGAGCAAATTTTTGTCCCAAGAGCTGGCATCTTTGGATTTATCATGCACTGTTTTGCTGAGGTCATTTACCCCAAGTCTATTCCACTAATCCTCCCTTTGGTCTCTTAACCAGTATTATATCGTTTTGCTTACCACTGCTTTATGCTACATTTTAAGATCTGGTACTACTAGGCCCTCATCCTTCATATTTTTTTCATTATTTCCCTTAATATTCTTGATCTTTTATTCTTCCAAATGAATTTTTAGTTATTTCTAATTCAGTAAAAAAGTTTCCTGCTAGTTTGATAGCTATGGCAAGAATAAGTCAATTAATTTGTGTAGAATGTCATTTTTATCATGTTAGCTCATCCTACCCATGAGAAATTAATTTTTTCCCAATTGTTTAGGTCTAGTTTTAATTGTGTGGAAAGTGTTTTGTAGTTGTGTTCAGATAATTCCTGTGTTTGTCTTGGCAAATAGATTCCTAAATATTTTATATTGTCTAAGGTGATTTTAAATGAAATTTCTCTTTCTAACTCTTGCTGCTGAGATGTGTTGGAAATATATAGAAATGCTGATGATTTATGCGAGTTTATTTTGTATCTTGCAAATTTGCTAAAATTGTTGGTTATTTCCACTAACTTTTTAGTAGATGCTCTAGGATTTTTTAAGAAGATCATGATATCATCTGCAAAGAGTGATGGCTTGGTCTCCGCATTGCCTATTTTAATACCTTCAATTTCTTTTTCTTCTCTAATTGCTACTGCTAGTGTTTCTAGTACAATGCTAAATAATAGAAGTGACAATGGGCCTCCTTGTTTCACTCCTGATCTTATTGGGAGGGCTTCTAACTTATCTCTATTGCAGATACTACTTGCTGATGGTTTTAAATATATACTGTATTATTTTTAGGAAAGGCCCTTCTATTCCTATATTTTCTAGTGTTTTCAATAGGAATGAGTGTTGTATTTTTTCAGAGGCTTTTTTAGCATCTATTGAGATAATCATGTGATTTTTGTTGGTTTGCTTGTTGATATGGTCAATTATGTGAATGGTTTTCCTAATATGGAACCATCCTTGCATTCCTGGTATAAATCCCACCTGATCATAATGAACAACCCTCGTGATCACTTGCTGGAGTCATTTTGCTAGTATTTTATTTAAGATGTTTGCATCTATGCTCATTAAGGAGATTGGTCTGTAATTTTCTTTCTCTGTTTTTGGTCTGCCTGGCTTTGGAATCAGCACCACATTTGTGTCATAAAAGGAATTTGGTAGAACTCCTTCTTTGCTTATTTTGTCAAATAGTTTGTGTCTTATAGGGATTAGTTGTTCTTTAAATGTTTTATAGAATTCACTTTTGAATCCATCTGGCCCTGGGGATTTTTTCTTAGGGAGTTCTTTGATGACTTGTTCAATTTCTTTTTCTGATATGGAATTGCTTAAGTATTCTTTTTCTTCTGCTGTTAATCTAAGCAATTTATATTTTTGTAAATATTCATCCATATCATCTATATTGCTATATTTATTGCCATATAATTTGGCCAAAATAGTTTTTAATGATTCCTTTAATTTCCTCTTCATTAGAGGTGAAGTCTCCCTTTTTCATCTTTGATACTGCTAATTTGGTTTTCTTATTTCCTTGTTTTATTAGATTAACCAGTACTTTGTCTATTTTATTTGTTTTTTTAAAAGTACCAGATTCTGGTCTTATTTATTAATTAAATAATTCTTTCACTTTCAATTTTATTGATTTCTCCTTTAATTTTTGGATCTCTCATTTAGTTTTCATCTGGAGATTTTTCCCTTTCTAGCTTTTTAATTTGCATGCCTAATTCATTGACCACTGCCCTTTCTAAATTTTTTAATATATGCACTCAATATAAATTTCCCCCTGAGTACTTCTTTGGCTGAGTCCCATAGATTTTGGTAAGATGTCTTATCTCTTCAATGAAATTATTAATTGTTTCTATGATTTATTCTTTAACTAACTGATTTTGGGGAATCATATTATTTAATTTCAATTAATTTTTGATTTGCCTCTCTATTTATCATTAATAATAATTATTTTTATTGTATTATTATCTAAAAAGGTTGCATTTATTATTTCTGCTCTTTTTCACTTGTTTGCCATGTTTCTATGCTCTAGTACAGTGATGGGCAAACTATTCCCTGTGGGCCAGATCCAGGCTATAATTTGCCCATCATGGCCTTAAGCAATTCCTTAATCACTACATCTGGATGTGGGGGCATAGTGATTAGGGAATTGCTTAAGCAGTGATGAGCAAACTATGGCCTGGATCTGGGCCACAAGGAATAATTTGTCCATAATTGCCCTAGTAGGTCAATCTTTGTGAATGTACCATGTGCAGCTGAAAAGAAGGTATATTTCTTTTTGTCCCTATTTATTTTTCCCCACATATCTATTAACTCTAATTTTTCCAAGATTACATTTACTTTTCTTACCTCTTTCTTACTTTTTTTTGGTTTGATTTATCTAGATCTGATAGAGTAGGGTTCGGGTCTCCCACTATTATAGTTTTACTATCTATTTCCTCCTAGAACTCTTCTAGTTTTTCCTTTAGAAATTTGGGTGCTATACCATTTGGTGCATACATGTTGAGTACTGATATTTCCTCATTGTCTATACTGTCTTTTATCAGGATGTAATTACCTTCCCTATCTCTTTTAATCAGATATATTTTTACTTTGGCTTTGTTAGATATCATGATTCCAATTCCTGCCTTCTTTTTCTCAGTTGAAGCCAAATAGATTTTGCTCTAGCCTTTTATCTTTACCCTTTGTGTGTACCTGCCTCGTGTGTGTGTTTCTTGTAGGCACCATATGGTAGAATTTTGGTTTCTAATCCACTCTGCTATTTGCTTCTGTTTTATGGGTGAGTTCATCCCATTCACATTCAGAGTTATGATTACCACCTGTGTATTCCCCAACATTTTGATTTCCTCTCCCCTAGTTCTGCCCTCTATTCTTTTGCTATTTAAACCAGTGTTTTGTTTTTAATCAGTCCCCCTAATCCCTACCCTTATTTTACTTCCCTTTACACCCCCTCCATTTTTATTCCCCTATTATTATTTTTTTAGTGTCTATTAAATTCCCTACCCCCTCTTTTTCCCTCCCTTATTGCACTCCTTCCTCCACTCCCCCCCTTGCGTTTTACCTTCTCACTTTCCCTGTAGGGTAAGATAGAATTTGATACCCGAGTTGATCTAGATACTCTGCCTTCTCAGAATTGATTCCCACGGGAGTAAGGTTTAAGTATTACCTATTGGCACTTTCTTCCTTTCCTTGTGATATTAGTATTCTTTCCTTCCCCTTCTCATGTGCCTCTTTGTGTGGTATAAATTATCCTATTTTTCTTATTTCTTCAAGTTCCTCTTGGTGTCATCTTCCACCCCCCCTTCTTTTGTTTCGTATATCATCTTAGACCACTTAGTACCCCAACCTCTATTTATGAATATTTCTTCTAATTACTATAATAGTGAATACCATTTTTGAGAGTTACAAATAACATTTTTCCATATACGAATATAAACAATTTGACCTTATTGAAGCCCTAAAAGAAGAAAATTTAAGCAAAAATCAATCTTTCCCCCCTCTCTTTCTTATTTATCTTTTCATGTTTCTCTTGATTTTTGTGTTTGGATATCAAACTTTCTGCTTAGTTCTGGTCTTTTCTTTATAAATACTTGGAAATCTTCTATTTTGTTGAAAGCTCATAATTTCCCCTGGAAGTTTATAGTTAATTTTGATGGGTAGGTGATCTTTGATTGTAGACCCAATCCTCTTGCCTTTCTGAATATCATATTCCATGCCTTATGGTCTTTTAATGTCTTTTAGTGTGTAGGCTGCCAGATCCTGTGTAATCCTGATTGGTAATCCTTGATATATGAATTGTCTATTTCTGGCTTTTTGTCATATTTTTATCCTTAGTTTGGAAGCTCTTGAGTTTGGCAATTACAATCCTGGGGGTTATCTTTTGAGTATTTAATGTAGAATGTGATGTATGAATTCTTTCAATGTCTGTTTTGTCCTCATGTTGAAGAACATCAGAGCAGTTTTCTTGGGTAATTTCTTGTAGTATAATGTCAAGGTTTCTGTTTATTTCTGGGTTTTCAGGTAGATCAGTGATTCTCAAATTGTCTCTTCTAGATATGTTTTCAAGTTCATTAATTTTCTCAGTGAGATATTTCATGTTTCCCTGTATTTTATCACTTTTTTTTACTTTGTTTTATTAATTCTTGCTGTCTTGTGAGATCATTACTTTCTACTTGCCTAATCCTGGTCTTTAAATGCTGATTTTCCCTCTATGATCTTTTAATTTTCCTTTTCAGTTTGGTGTATCCTGCTTTTTAATGGTTTCTAGCGGGTGATTTCTGGTTTTAAATTTGCTTATCATTTCATTTGATCTTTGGGCTTCTTTTTCTAATTGGGAAATTTTGTGTTTTAAACTGTTATTTTCTTTTTGAACTATTTCTCATTTTTCTTGCCAATTTTCTTTTGTCTTTCTCATAATTTCAGAATTATTTCACTCTTCAAGAGCTTGTGACCAATTTCCAATTTTTTTTGAAGGTTTGGATGTGTTTACTTGTCGTCCTCTCCTGTCTCCTCTGTATTCTGGATATTTTTTCTCCATAAAAATTATCCAGGATCAATGCCTTTCTCTTGTTCTTTTTGGTGGGTGAAGATTTTATTTCTTGAGAGTTGCTGGCCATTGCTATGCTGGTTTTCCCTTCCCTTCCCTTCCAGAAATCTGAGTGAGGAGTGCAGGCTCTCTGTGTAGGGAGCTACAGAATGTTTTTTGCCTGAGGCTACTTTTCAAGTCTCCATGGCTTCTAATGTGTTCCTCCCCTCTCTGCTCTATCTTTGTGCCCAGGGTCCATACCCTTCAGCTTTCTGGGGTCCCAAGTCTATCTGCTCTTGGGGGTAAGTAGCTGATGTTTTTAGTCAGCTCCCAAGACCTCAGAGATTACCCCTCACTCACTTTGATGTTGGTATGCTTGCTCTGACTCTGGGACTGTAGGTGGAGTGGGGTAGGGTTGATCAGCTTGCATTTTGGAAGGAGCTATTTTTACCCCCTTATAGCATGGAAATGCCCAAATCCCACGTATCTTCAATGCTGAACCTACTGTGTGATTCCTTTGTTCATCTGAAGTGTTTTCTTCTTCCTTTTGAGGGACTCTTTATTGGTCACTGGTGAGGAGAGGAAGAGTCCTCCCTCTACAATGCAGCCATCTTAAGCCAGAAGTCCAGCATCTGTTTTCAATTGACCTTAATTAATCATATCACCTGTGTATAGTTAAAAGATTACCACCTGATTTTGATCCACCTTCATTGAACTTTTGACATTTGAATTTGTTTTCTTGCTTCTGAGTTGTTGTCTGTTCATTATATGTCACCCTCCTTTTCAAGGTCTGACATGGACCTAACTATTCCGAATTAGTGATTCTTAGTAGATAGATAGCTATTATAACTAGTATTTTCATCATAATTTAAAGTCACTTTAATATGCTATTTCATTTGATTCTCCTATCAAACCTGTGACATTGTTGCTATTACAATATTTTACAGATGTGGTTGAGAGGTTAAGGGACTTGCTGATGGTCCCATAGATAGTATCTGAGATTAAAATATCAGGTTCAGCGGTCTTTCTATTGTACTTTGCAGTCTGCTTATTGGTTATTGTTACTAGCTCATTTTTAGTGTATACTTTTAATGTATATTTAGTTTATACTTGATATTACTTCTACATCAGTGTTGTCTTATGTTGACAATAAAAGACCAGCTTATACCACACCATATGTGATAGTTTTCATAATTAAAGGTAGAAGAGAGACAGAGATAGATGGAAACAGAAGACAGACTGCAACAGAGATGGACAGAGATATTTGAGGATAGCCTAAAAATGTTTTACATATTTCAATAGAGAATCCTATGAGGAAAATAGAAATTAAACAGATATTCACTTTTGCAACTTAAAAATGTATCATTGCTGTGGGGGGCTTGAGGTGAACACCCTGGTTTTGGGATGGGTAACCTTTGCAGGAATGCATGACTTCATAACTTAGCTTAGAAATAAAAAGAGAAATTTATTAATTGGAAATTCATGTTGAATTTGACTGGAAGAATAGCATAGATGAAAGCTGCCTCCCAGAGGAGGTGTGTTCAGAGTGCTTTATACTCTATTTATAGCAGGTGATATGTGACTTGAGGAGAGTATGAATTCCAGCAAAAGCTGAGGAGTTGGTCACCTTACTGGGGCTTAGAGTAGTGTCTTATGTCCTGAAGTCATAGGGGGTTACCTTCATAGTTTAGGGGACAAATATATGACTTAGATACAACCTGATGGTATCAAAGCATAGTCTGGAGATGTATCTCTGTGTCCATCTGAAAACCTAGGGGAGAATCCAAGGGGAATAATTCTCTCAAGGGTCTTTCTTATCATTAGCCTTTGAAGACCACGCCCACCCTTTCTTTTAGGTTTAACACCAATGCAAGGAAGCAAAGGAATTTTCCTGCTTATAGTTGACCTAAGGCACTTCTAATTTGGGGGTACAATGGGAAACCTAGAGTCCCACATTATTACTTCCAGATTATTAACATCTAGAAAACATAAAAGATATTTTTGCATTCTATTGGCTGACTTTAACAGCCATTGCGAGCTTTCAAAGCTTCTCCTATTGTGCCACATCCCCTTTTTGAGGATCCAACTCAGGACCTTCAGCCTATGAGACTGATGTGCTGCCTACTGTGCTAAAAAGACACTCAGCTTTTGCTTAGCCCCACCTAACTGGGATTGCCATTTAACTTAGGGTCCATTATTCAGTCTGAAACTGCTAGCCTGAGATTCCTTTCAGGGTGGATTCTCACGGGATCAGGGAACCAGTACAAGCTTTGTAGTCTCCAGCTGATCAGGTGTTCTTAAAACTTGGGTTTCATCAAATCTTACTAGGGTACAAGTTTGTGGTTTCTAGATTCCATGTTGATAAATTAAAGGCTTTTTAAAATGTGTATATCTATTATAAGATACTTCTACAAAATTTTCTCTTTTCAAGAATAGTTAAACTCATGATATGACTTTTTAAAAAAATTAAGTGGATTCTGGTAAGAAATAAAACTAATAAAGATGGAATTTTGGGTTTGCTTAACATCTGATTTCCTCTATCTCAAAAAGTATGAATCATAATCTGAATCAGATTGTTTTGAATGCTGGACTTGGGTTTTGGATTTAGAAATTCTCCTTCAGATTTTTATTCACTGCATGACTGAATAATTCTTCAGTTACATTTTCCTTATTTATAGGGAGAACAATAGTAACATTTATCTTAAAGCATTGATATGAAGAGTATATGAGAATAAATACATGTATATAAGTATAATGTTTACAAATCTTTTCATACAAGTTATAGAAATGATGAAGATGATAATTGTATTCAGCATAATCGCTGGATTTCCACAGTGTAGACAATTCAGAGAGAACCTTTAAGAGACGATTCAGAGAGAATAATAAAGAGAACCTTAAATAATCATGTACATTAACACATTCAAGTAACTATTAAACCACCTGAGATAAACATGAATTTTATACTGTGTAGATTCTGGGGTCTGGGGTTCATCCCAGCAGGAAACTTAAGCTTTTATGTGTAGTTCATGCACTCTGTTACACTCTCATTTTTAAATCTTTGGGTAACTTAAATTCAGTTGCATCATAGAGATATTCCACAAAGAGTTCTGAATATTGAGGTACTGCAGGTTCTAAATATCAATCAATATAAGAACTCTATAGATGGATTTTTAACATTTTTTTTTAGATTTTTTTGAACAGAATTTGAATTTGAAACAAACTGATTGTTTTTTCTTTTTTTGTTAAAGGTCTAAGAATACGCTTGTTCAATTTTTCCCTCAAGGTATTAAGCTGCTTATTATACATAATTCGAGTACTCCTGGATCCTCCACCGCAAGGAAATAAATGGTAACTTTTTAAAATTTGGCCTTGTAAATTGTTCCTTCAGGTTTTGTGGAAAGTGTTAAGCACAGTTTTATTGCCACTTTGTGCCATTTAGAATTTAAATTTCACAGAGAAAGAAAGTTTGTCTTTAAAAAAAATTGATCTAGTTTTCAGAAATGATATGACAACTATTGTAGTTTTCCTTATATGCTTTTCATTTTGTGAGATGTTTGTATGTGTCTGACCTTTGATTTTATCGCTGTGGGAAATTCTGGTTTACAAATCAATCATTTTGTTCCTAGATCCCTGATAGATTTCATAAAAGAGAACATTATATATAGCAACAAAATATTGTTTAAAGAATGACTTTTGTATATTCGCCTAAAGAGAAAGAATTGATAAATAGAACTAAATAAGTCATAGTTTCATATATAAACTTTTTTCCCCGAAATGATTCCTTTTCTAATATGGGGAGGAAAAGACCAGGAATCAGGGGAGTTAACTGGGTATTTTAATGAAACAAATAAATTTAAATTTAAAAAGTAACTTGGTCATCCTGTTAATTTTAGTCTGAATCTAGACCTCCTTAACTCTACTCCTATATTTACTTTCTTGTACTTTCTAGTATTTATTTAATAGTATGGAAAAAGTCTGGAAAAATTGAAGCTAGTTATCTTTGCTCAGTCTTCTCAGGTTCAGAGAAACTGAACCAGTAGCACTTAATGCATATATAGATTTTTACAGCTTCTCAGAATGCATGCCTAAATCCTTCTTAACTTGAAAGAACCAAAGATCTTAAGGATCCTTGAGTCATTATGTGGTTGACTTATCTACTCTTCAAGGGCTCCCCTTCATTGTTATTCTAATCTTTCCATCTGCTCTGTACCAGGTGGGTACTTGTCCTCTAAATAGCTAGAAGCCAATCTTTGCTATCTTATTTATATTTGCATTCACTTAACTTCATGCACATTGCCCTGTAGTTCAATCCTAGCTTTACTGTGCTCTTACTTTACCCAACTGTTTCTGATGCTTCATTTCTAAGCTAGGCAGAGAGGAGACACAAAATGTCTTCATCTCCCTTCCAACATGAGAATCATAGGATTAGATTTAGAGTTAGAACTGATCTTCTCTACCCACCTTCTTTTGTAGATGAAGAAATTAAAGACCTAGAGGTTAAGTAGGTAGCAAGTCAAAGAGCTGGGCCTTAAAGTTGCCCAGTTTTCTTTCCACTCAACATACCTTAATCAGTTTAACTGAACCCCGAACTGGGAAATCTTAAGGATATGAATATTTTGGACATCTTAATAGGCTCTACAATCAGGTAGGCCAATTAAAACATAAATATCTTAAATGTAAGAACTCTGGGGTTTGTTTAATTTGTTGTTGTTGGGTTTTTTAATCGTTATATTCCTCAGTACCAAACAGAAGGTCTCATGTATTCAGTACCTATCTGATGAATTAAACTGAATTTTGTTACTTAGGTCTTTGAATTTAGTTTGCATGTCATCTATTAAATGGTAGATAGTTTTTATATTATTCTTAAATTAGCAAGCTGTTGGTTTATGCAGTATAAATTAGTGCTTTTTTTCTTATTCTTCTTTTATATGTTTGACTACTTGTTAGATCATTTTACATGTCCTAAGTGTGAGTGTCTCCTTGGACTCTATGTGCTGGGCCTGCTCTCTCTCTCTCTCTCTCTCTCTCTCTCTCTCTCTCTCTCTCTGTCTCTTTTTCTTTCTTCCCCCTCTTTCTCTTCTCTCTTCTCTTCCCTCTTTATGTTCTCTTCAATGATCTATCTCATTAACCCCTTTGGATTCAGCTATTATGTCTGTGTAGATGACTGCCAAATCTGTACATCCAGCCCTCACCTCTCCTGAGCTCTGGTCCCACATCACCAATTGACCCCTAGGCATTTTTACCTGGATGTTTCATAAGCAACTGCAATGAAAGCAGTGATAGATTTGGATTTCGTAAGATTCTTGTCAAATCTCATTTCTGTTATTCAAAAGCTTTGTAATAAATAGGCAAGTCAAATCTTTGTATTCCACCTTATTTTAAATAAGATGTTGGGGCTTTCCAGTATACCTTCAAGTACTAAACCTATGATCTTTTCATCATATATCATTTAATCTATTAATTTTATTTCCTCCTCTTTATAGCTTGTTGCTATTGAGAGCACTACAATCCTACCATTTGCCTAGGTTCATGATCTTACACAAATCTTTGTTCTCCTTTATTCTGCCATATCCATTAATTTCTAGGTCTCACTGATTCCAATTCCACAGCTTCTCTTACATCCACCCCCCCCTCTTCTCCATTTTGACTTTATACTTAGTCTATTGCAAAAGTTTTTTAATTGGTCTCCCTGCATCTGGTCTTGTCTTCCACAGAGCTGCCAAACTATTATTTCTAAAGCACAGGTCTGATCATGCTGCCTTCTTGAACATTAAGCCCCAGTGGCTCCCTAGTACCTCTAGGATAAAAGTGAATTCTTAATTTTGGCTTTTAAAGTTATTCCCAATATGGTTCCAACCTCTCTTTCTGGGGTGATTACACATTATTTCTTGTTACCTAGTCTGTGCTCTGGTCAAACTACCTTACTTGGTGTTTCCTGTCTATGAATTACATTTTATCATCTGCTCCTATGTCTTTACATTGCCTATCTTCCATGTTTGCAATGTTCTTTCTTCTCACCTATTTTTCTTTGTATCTTTGGTTCCCTTTAGGGCTTAGCTCTAGTAATTTCTTCTTTGTGAGGTCATTTTCAGTTGTTATTTTACCCCTTCTTTCAGAATAACTTTAAATATGCTTTGAATTTACTTGTTGTTTTACTCAATTGAAATGCAAGATGCTTGAGGGCAGGGCTACTTTATTTTTACCTTTGTAACTGCAGACCTCAATACTGGTACATTACAAACACTTAACATACTTGAATATTAGTAAAGATTAGTAATATTAGTAAAGATTAGTAATATTACCAAAGAAAGTAATATTAGTAAAGATTATTGATGATTATATTCAATTTAGATATTTTATATTAAACCTATGTGAATAATATTCCTCCACAAAATAGCTTTTTTAAAATTACAAATTTCAGTGAAATAATTATACCGTTTTCTTGGCTAGTCAGTCTATCAATGTGTCACATAAATTATTTAGGAACTTGTCTTGGTCCCTTTTCAAGTTGGTACTAGCAGAGACTGCCAAAATTGGCGTTGTGTAGATATCTGTTGCTACTGTTCTCAGAAAACATCTGTTAATGTTAAGTACATTTTTTTAACCCCTGACTTTAAATCTGTGATTTCCTATGGGAGCCAAGGATTCTTATGAATTCTATATTAGAACTGTTCTTATCTTTATATACTTCCAACCATAGAAATGGAACTCTAGGATACAGGAATATATTTGTACAGAGAGCACTTAATTATTACCAACCGTAAAAGAATCACATATATCTATTATAAAACTTGCACAATATGCGGAGTATCTATTTTTGCTTTTAATGGGGAGATTACATGGAATGGAAAAAATCGAGTGTTTCTATACAGTGAAACTACATCCTCTACATACTTATCCTGGCACTCTAAAGGCCTATAGTTGAAGACAACAGACAAAATTGGGGAGATATGAATGTTTAAAACCTCTCCTTGTTTTCCCCTTTCTCCAGCTGCCTTATTTGCATATGAATAGTATCACAACTTTGCTCATTTTGTACACTATGTTTCCATTACCACAGCCAAAGATGATTATTAACTTTTTTCACCAAGTCACATTGTTGACTCACATTTAATTTTCATCACATTAAAATTCTCATGTCTTTTTCACTTGAATGGAGTCTAGGCACATCTCCCCTTCATCTCTTTATGAAGTTGAACTTTTGAACCCTAATTTGAAACTTTATTTTTAATCCTAATAAATTTTAGATTATTAGGTCTGTGCCTCTTTACAGTCTGGCAATAAGCATTTTCTCAGTGACTACTATGTGCCAGACACTGTGCTAAGAACAGGGACACAAAGTAAAGGAAACGACAGTACCTGCTGCCAAGAAACTTATAGACTAATGGAGGAGACAACATGAATAATTATGAACAAGAATAATTCCACATAGGATTATTGAGAAATAATCAATAGAGGAAGTGACTAGTATTCAGGAGGACCAGGAAAGGCACCTTGCTTAAAAATAAAAAGACAGATTTTTATTTGAGAATTATAGAAACCCAAGGAACCCAGGAAGGAGAGAATGAAGAGAATTCTAGGCATAGAAGAAGTGAAAATACTCAGAGTTGACAGATGGATTGTCTTGTAAAAGGAATCACAAGGCCATTGACAGTGGTGGGTAGAATACATGGGAGTGAATAAGATATAAGAAGACTGGACAGTTGGGAGTCAGCCATGAGGTAAAGGGCTCCCAGTGCTAAATAATTTTGTGTTTGATCTTATTGTTGATAGGAAACGTTTTGAGTATATTGGGTAGGGTTGACATGGTCAAACTTGTACTTAAAGAAGATCACTTTGACACTTTGAGTGGAGAATGGATTGGAGTGGGAAAGAATTGTGTTGGGAAGGCCAAGAAGCAGGCCATTGCAGTAGACCATATTGTTTTTCTTAACCTTAATTGCAAGATTCATCCAGTTTTGCATTTTGCCTTCTTAACATTATTTAAGACTGTAATTTGATTTAAATAAATTCTACAAAGCATTTTAAAGTGCTTATCAACTAGCCAACTAGATTTTATTGTAAGTGCCAGGAACTATAATAGGGACTGGTAGATAAAGAGACAAATATGTAACAGTTCCCAACCATGAGGATTTCATATTCTACTGACATTTAGATCCTTTTGGTTATTCATCTTTAATTATTTACCTTTTAAAATAAGAATTGATCAGTGGATTTCCTGTATCCCCAACAATCATCAATCATCTTTTTGAAATAGCAATGTTATGTCATGAAAATTTCTCCCTTGAGAGCATGCTACTAACTTATTGACTTGACTTGTTCTGTAGATATCTAGTATAAGGAAAATGACCTACCTATTCCCAGTCTCTGAACTCTTAAATGTCTTTTCTCTATATGTAGGGCAGGTTTCAAATGATGGCAAGTGTCTCCATTGTTATCTATCATGAATTCAAAGATGGCATGGCTACTTCTTCTTAAAACTTTTCTTATTTCTCACATCTATAACTGAATCTTTTTGACCCAATTAGATATGTTTTAGCAGTTCCCTTTATTAGTTGTTTTACTTTTAGTTGAGTAAGATGCTTCCAACAGATATTTAGACATTGGAAGTCCTCCATCACTACTATATCTTTGTTTCTAGGCCAAATTTATGATCATCTTCTAAAATTCATCAGTTTCCCCTTTCTGACATTTTACAATGTATTCCTAAAATGATATAACATTACTTGCTCCATAAATCTTCACCCAAAGGCATGGTCTCTTCTCCTTTTCATATATAGCAGTTTTTATGTAGCCTGGAACATAGTAGGTACTTAATAACTGTTAATTGATTGATATATTTTCTTACAAGAATATGTCCTTTTGATACACAATGATGTTCCAGTCTTTTTTTTCCACCTTTTCCATTAGAATAAGGCATACCTTTTCAATGTAATATTCAAATAATGAATCAAATTTGTTTAAGTATCTTTGATACTCATAATGTAGGAGTTAAATTTCTTTTACTAAGGTATCTACTTCATCTTGTTTATTATCCATACTCTGCACATTTGATTATAGGCATATAAAATCCTAAGTTATTACAACTCATTTTATTATGTGTTGCCTCCTGAGAATTATTTGATTCTTCCTACTGATATTCTTCCTATGTTGTACCTGCCATGCAATGACTTGTCTATCTAAGCAATTATGTGTGTTTGGTTGCACTCACCATTCCATTTTTATTTAAAGCCTCAAAATGGAAGAAGCCTCAAATATAATAAATTTAAAAATTATTAGTTCATTTGTCCTTCTTTTCTTTTTCTTTTTCACATTTCACAATCATCTAGCACATTTGGATTTTCCATTGTCTTGTCAGGTTTTTCTTTCACTTTGTTATTTTCCCCCTGATTCACTATGTCTTCTTGAAATGCCAAGATAGCTGTCTTTTGGAATAAGCAGCGCTGTCATGCAGAAAAGCAATTAAACTTGTTTTACTTGTCCTCAGAGGGAAAAATTTGGGCAATAGGTAGTAGTGGCAGAGAGGAATGTTCAGGCATGTTCTAAGTAATAAAAAAAATAAAACAACCCTTATCACTAATTATATACACACACTACTTATATAGAGCTTCAAAGATTGCCAAATACCTTATATCAAATCTTATTAGAGCTGTCACAGGGGAGTGGGTGGCCTATGGAGATCATTGGTTTTCTGTCACTAAGATCTTTAAGCAAAGGATAGATGGTCAATTCTTATGTATCTTTTAGAGAATAGTTTACTGGTACTAGTAGGACTAGATGATAAATGAGGTATTTTTCAACTCCAACATTCTAATGATTCTTGTTTTTCAAAGAACATTCCTTTCTCCCAGATATGCCAGAGAATGGGAAGTCCTTCAACTCTTTTACCTCCATTATCAATCAAACATTTATTAAGAATTTACCAAGTGAAAAATACTGTGCTAAGTGCTATGAAAAAAAGAGAGACAAACAATAGCTTTTTCCCCTCAAGTATCTCATATTCTAATGAATGAGACAAGGGCAGTGTAAATTGGAGCCAATCTCAGATAAAATTTATGGCATATGCTAACTGTCTTCAGTGGTTATTTACAAAAGTTTTTTATAATAAATAATGTATTGAAATAATGGGAATGCTTGAGACTTCCAAAAGGAAAAAATGGAAAAGAAAGAGAAGGCCAAGGATCTTTCTAGCATTTAGAAGGCAGAAGGAAAAAAAAGACAGAAAGGGGTGTTCAGAGAGAAGAAAAGTGATCACAGAAGGATAACAGAAGCCCAAAGACATTAGTCTTTCAAAATGGAGTTGCAATTGTATCATAGATCTAGAGCTGGAAGGGATCTCAGAATATCATCTAGTTTAATCCCAGAAACTGATTCCCAGAGAGGTTGGATCATTTGCCCAATATCAGGATGGTCAGTTCCAGAGGGAAGATTTAAATTCCTCTTACTCCAAACTCAACACTTTTTTCCATTTTTACCACATATTAAATTCCACAGAAAGATCATGAAGTTTGAGGAGAAAGATCCATTATTTTTAGCAGTTTCTAAGACATTGGTAGCCTTATTGTGAAAAGTTTCAAAAGAATTCTAGATAGAAACATTTGAGCAGTGAGTAGATGTTTGATAGTAAAAAGAAAAAAAATTCAGATGGTAGTCTACTTTTCCTCTTACCTCTAACTTTTCTTCCTTCTTTTCTACATATTCTCTTCCCACTAAGCTGGACATATGTGGTCCTATAACATAGCCCTAATATTGTCCCTCTCAGTTTTTGCTCATACTGATTCCTATACCATGATTTGTTTTTCTAGTTCTGTCTTTCTCTGTCTATTGTAATCCTAGTCACTTTTCAATAAATATCAGTAAAATTAAAAAAAAAAACTGATTAGAATATGGCAGCCTTTGTGCTAGGCCCTGGTAAAACAAAATATCAGGTTTGGGCAAGTAATCCATGATTTACATTCTACTAGGTAGAAATAACATATTTACTATTAAGTATATATAATAGGAATTCTTACCTTTATTTGTTTTTTAATTCTATTTGGTAGTCTGATGAAATCTCTAGATACCTTTTTAGAATAATGGATTTTAAAAAATTTTGTCATAAAAAAAGTTAAATTTTAATTAGAAATGAGTGAAAGTAAAATGTAATTTTTTTCACCCCTCAAGTTCATTACATTCTTCCACTAGACCATATGCTTCATGACTTTACTAAATTTCATTCTCCCCCCTTTCGTGACACCCAAGAGGCATCTAGTAAATGATGCTTCAGGAAGGAGAATTTTCAAAACAAGGTGCCTAGAAGAAGAAAGAATGAGTGCAATTAGGAGTTTAATGATGAAAGGTTTAGTTTTAGGAAGAAGGCAAATCTCCCCTTCCTCTAATATAGAAGGAAAGCAGGAGAATCTTCACCCATACTGGGTGAAGATTCAAAGACATTTTTTTAAAACCCTTACCTTCCATCTTGGAGTCAACACTTTGTATTGGCTCCAAGGCAGAAGAGTGGCAAGCATAGGCAATGAGGGTCAAGTGACTTGCCCAGGGTCACACAGCTGGGAAGTATCTGAGGTCAGATTTGAACCTGGGACCTCCTGTCTCTAGGCCTGGCTTTCAATCCACTGAGTTACCCAGCTACTCAGCTGCCCCCTTCAAACACATTTTGAAACATACATGAATAGAGTTAAAGGAAGCTCCATTTCAGCTAGCTTTTGTCTTTTCATAAAAAAGAATCCTTAGTCTCTTGAAAATGTTCAGAGAGTGTATAGGAATGAAGTCGGGGTGGAGTTTTGAGAAATGTGAAACAGAATTTTTTTTTTTTGGAAAAGCACTTGTAAAGAGACAAGGCTGCGAAAAGGTTCACTTAGTGAGAGATTGATTATAGTGCTAGTACTGTCAAAAAATTAGTACTGGAAGGGATTGTCAAAAGAATACTTAGCATTTGAATTTTGAATGCCTAGGATGACTTAATAATCTGAAACTGGATAGAATGTATCACTCCATTTCTTAGCTAAAACTTTTTAGGGAATCCTAATGTTTACTGTTATAAGATTTATCGCATCTTGTGGGCAATTGTCCAAATGCTTTGCTTTATTGAACCCAAGCATCTAAGTTTTTGATATCATGTTAGACAAATGATCCAGGTGTTTGGCTATTTCTATGTTTCTCATAGATTTTTTATCATTATGTAGATATTTCCATCAAGAGTAAAGAAACATTTCTAAAAGCAGTTAGTTTATTTTATATATAAAATGAATTCTTTCTCAAAGACATTAAAATACAGAGTCCAAAATAAAATTCCTATCTTATGGTCATCATAACTGATTTTAAATTTGTTGATTTTTAAAGAGTATGAACTTTTTAGGCACTGACCAGGAATTTTGGATTGGGCTGTTAGGAAAATCTTATTATTTGTTTGGGGTCAAGTAGGGCATAAGAGCTCATAACATTGTGTTGATTGAAATGAAAATGAGCAAAGTTCCATACAATTAACATTTCTATAATATATTCTTTATGTTAAATTATAATTGTTAAATTAAAATCACAAGGAATATACATTTAAAAATCATATGATTGCAATTAGAAAGGAGTCTGTAACAGAATAACTTTGGATTCTAGTTTGAATAAAATGTACTATTGATGTCCATATTGCTTAATGAAAAACAGAAATAGGGTGGATGGATCCACTTAAAATTAATGAGTCAAAATCAGCAAAGAGATTTGTTTAATTATAGCTTCTGATCCTATAAAGCTGAAAATGTTCAGTGTAGCTTTGCTGTATTATATACCCTCTCCTTCAGGAGAAATGAACTGAAATGAAAACTTTGTCAGCATAGACAAATTCAAGCATATGAATGGACTGTTACTGTCAAATGCATGAAATTATAATAATGACATAATACATTAACTTCTTGAAGTCTCACTAATATAAAAATTCATTGATAAATAGGGATAGGGATGGGTATTTGACTTTTGATTGCACTGATATAGGGAATTCCTGGGAAGGTAGGTAACTCCCTCTAGCAATGCAGGTTGGGACATTATTTGTAACTTATAGTATAAAAAAAATGTCTGGACCATTGAGAGTCTTAAGTGACTTGTTCCATGTCACATAGCTATCATAATTTATAGGTAGCTTTGAACCCAAGAATTCTTGACTTTGAAACCAGTTCTTTATGTAACAATGCCTTTGGTTAATGCGTCAGAAAAAAACAAAACAAACAACAAACACCCTCATGGAATTTAATACTTGTATTGCAAATGAGAAACAAGCAAGCACTAAAACCTGCTATTACTTAAAATTCTTCTTCTTTATGTCTTTAGATGAATAAAGCTTCAGAAAGTATATATTTTTGTTTTTGTATCATGTATTATGCCACTCAAAATTTACTCCCAGTATATTATTCTCTTTATTTTAAATTGTCTAATTCACTTAAATTATAAGGAGACATATTAAATCACTAAATATATTAATAAACAGTGATGAAGAGCTATATGATAAAGCCTTTTTTGAGGAACTTACAGACAAAACTTTTAGTTTGAGGAACTTACAGACAAAACTTTTAATCATCTAACATTCAGAACGAAGAATAAATTACTATATTGTGTATTTTTAAAATGTGCGAAACAAACAATGTTATAATAGGTCAATTTTCTTAATATAGTCGAGTTTTTATCAATTACCCTTTCTTTAAATTTATTTATTTGTGTCTTTATTACATTAAAATAGCCTTCCACCTTTAGACAGGGAATCATTTGACATAAAGATATATGTATATATAAAACTATGACTTGTTTATTTCTTTTTATCAGTTCTTTCTCTGGAGGTGGATATATACAAGTCATTCTTCAGACAATATTTCTGTTTCTGTAAGCAATGTTTTCTTGGTTCTGCTTATATGAAATGTGCTAGTTGTTATGTATGATGTAGTAAGGTTTGATGTGGTCACTGCCCTCAATGGGCTTATAATTTAATATAGCACATAATAAGTCACATAAAATAACTCACAATACAGGGCAATGTAGGATGGTTAACAAAAAAATGGAAGAAACAAAGTGATTAAGGAGATTAGATGAATTGTATTACTCCTGTCTAAGATATGGTATGTTGTTTTGGATTTATAAAGAGGGATGAGCACGGCTTCCTAAGAGAGAATCTCTTTTAGCCCAGGAAGTTGTTAGTAAGTTTGTTCTGGACATCTTGCCATTCACTTTTCTCTAATTCTGATCCAATATTTATTTCCACCCATTGCTCTGAGAACAGCAACCAAATCAAAGCTACCATTGTTTTAGAAAGGCTTTATTAATTGACTCCCATATTTCTTAAGTCACAGATACATATAATGGTGTGATTTTTGCCCACTACTCCCCTATATGTGATGCCTATTAAAATATAATCTTGAAGATAGAGATTGTCTCACTTTTGTATTTATCTCTAACACTTAGAACAGTTCCTAACATAAAGCAAGTAATTTTATTTACATTTATTTATAGTTTTGGCTTGACTTAAAATCCTGGCTGTGCTACGAACTACATAGATGACGTTGGGTCAAGCTCAGCTCACTCACTGTCCTGGGGGCTCAGTTAAATGATGAGATTCTACAAAATCATCCTTGAAAGTCCCCAAGGACCATGAAAGTTTTATTTTATCATTCCATTTTTTTGCAAAAGTTTCGTTTTGTTCCCTTGGTTTACAATAAAACCTGTCCTTAATATTATGGGTTATATAGCTTATAAGAGCAGTTGATGTCAACATGCTGACTGTCAGGTGGCAGTCTCTTAGATCTTCTGAGTGAGAACCCTTGTGTCCAGAAATGAGTCAGAGAGGTGTCTGAGGAATTGCAAAAGAGGTTCAGATGCTTGTTTGCCTGAAGCCATCTGTTTTTCAAACTTCTTTGCCCAGGTAGAGCTAAAGATTTCTGCTATTGATGACATGTGCTGATGGGAAAGTAAGGTTTCAGTAAAGAGATGACATTTCAGATGACTGAACCTTAGAGAGTGGATAGAACTTTGATAAGCATAAATGAAAAGTTATTTGAAGTGGAAAGAATAACATTGAAAATGGTATGTAGATAGGATATTGCAAAATATCTTTAGGGAATGAAGGATAGATCATCAACCTGACGTTAATTTATATTATTTTCTAGGGGAGTGTGGGAAACAAAGCTTGAAAGATAAATTAAACTGGATTTTGAAGGGCCTGAAATATCTGAATAATATTATACTGTCTTTGGTTCTAAATCCCATGCAAGTGTTATCATGCCATAATGCAAAGAGGAACCATTAAAACTCAAATAATTTAGTCTGTGGGGACAAGATGGCCACTGAGATCATTCTCACTCCCATTCTTAAGTTCTGATATGAGTCTCTGAAGTTTTTTTGATCCCTGGAGTAGCCAGATCAAAGCAATGCTTTAGGGAGATTAATCTTCTTGTAGGATAAATAATTATCTGAATAACTATCAACAGTGAACATTAAAGTTGGAAGTTAATTGAAAACTGAGCAGGCACTTTTAACATTTCAATCATGGGAGGAACTTCAGGGTTTTCTCTATCATTCTAACAAACAACAATTAATTCAAGGTCTGAGAAATAGGTTCTGATTACATGGATGACTCTTAAAAATCCAATTAACTTCAAAGAATAAAGGGGTTTTTAAAAATTATGTGAGTACAGATAATTACATTTAGTGACAGAATGTGACAGAAATAATATTTTACATTTATATAGCACTTTATAAAATTACAAATCAATAAACCAGTGAAGTTAGGTGTAATCTTAATTTTTATGAGGAATCTGAAGCATTGAAAAGACAGTTTCTTGTTGCTACCCAGTTCTTGGCAAAGCTAGGGCAGGTCAGTTTTGATCCTAAGTCTAGTACTCTTTACGTTACAACCTACTGTTCTTTAATAATATGATTGTCCAGCTATAAATCATTTTTAACATGCTTACTTTTATAATAACAGTAATAACTTTGTCTATCCATACTTTCACATACTTTATGACTATACATGGAAAACATTAATTGCCAGAGCTAGTAACAAAGAATCTACTGTATAACAAATCTATTGACTGATAGGGTTGTGGAGAATGAAAAGAATTAATTTGTTCTTCTCAGGGTGGATATTCATCCTACCCTCCCCTTTTAGGGATGAAAGTCTGTTTAGGGTTGCAGAATAAGACCTCAAGGACATTTCATTATTTTCACAGGCCCAGTGAGTGGGGAGACTTCTTATTTCATTTCAAAGATGAGAGCCATTAGACTATTCTACCTCCTTATCTTCTCAAACCTTTAGGAGTCAGAGGAGTCACTCCCAAAGACATGGTTACCTTCCTTTTTCTAAGATTGGTATGATGGATGAGCGCACACTATGTAGCTTGCTGTTTTCTGATTGGGACATACTTAAGAGCCTAGATTGTAAGTCCTGACCCCCCCCCCCTGACAATGGGGTAATTGGACAGAGGGAAGGAGGGATTCTTGCATCAGGAATCTATATAATGCTTATAACTGCACCCATGCATTGGTATTTGACGCTAGGGCATTTTTCCCTTCTTGTGAGAAGAATAAAGACTGTTTCTTCCACTCTTAATCTCTGACTCCAGGTTTGTAATTGTAATTAGTGGTTGGTGGTGACTTTTATCCCATTCAGGGTTATAGATAGACATTGGACATGTAATTTAGTGTTGTTGAAAATTCCTGGCTAAGGAAATTCTCTCTCCCAATGCCCACTAGTGTGTGGAGATGGAGAGAACAGATGGGGTGAATGTTTTCTGAAATATAACAATAGAAAGTTGTCTAGAGCACTAGAAATTAGGTGCCTTGTGTAGGTGGCTTATTCTATAGCCAATATGTGTCAAGAGAAAGGAGTGACTGATAGAGGGATAAAATATGCTCAGGCTAGCTAAGATTTTTCAGTAATGTTTTAGAAATGTAAAGCAGAAGTTGGGATTCATAAAACAACAATCTAGCTTGTGGAAACACATAAGATAATCTTGGTTAAACCATTTTGCTTACCCCATACATTTAACTAAACAAATAAACAATTCTGTTTAACTAGCACTTATTAAATATCTTCTTTGTTCAGGTCATTGTTATGGCTCAGAGATTAAAAAGTAAAATAAAATTTAAAATCCCTTGGCTATAAAGAGCTTCTATTGGGCTATACAGCATAAAGATAAAACTTTACAGCTTGGTAACTCATGAATTCTATACCTTCTTTATACTTCTCTTCTTACCTGTACCACCTTCTCCTTCCTCTCTGTTAATCAGTGATTTGCTCCACCTCTCCCATTCCCCATTCCCATTTAAAGTCAAATACAAGATTCCCAGTTCTCTTAGTAGGTGTTTTGCATTGGCAGCAAACTGTGACTTTTCTGAGGCTAAGCACTGTGCTTAATAGTTTCTCAACAAATTCTTGGTAAGTTCAATAATACTCTCAGTCTCTCAAGAGTTAGTTAATAGATGATTTCATTCATTTTTGTGACTATAATTGAAACAAGTGGAAGAAAGGACTAAAAGAATCAGGAAATAGGTTACATGAAGGAAGACTAAAAGATTCAGGACTATTTAGAGAATTTCAATTCACTCAGTAAACTTTTATTAAGGGACTTCATTATTGTTAAGTGTAAAACATTGATGGTGAAGATTGAAGGGGAATTTTCACAATAGAGAGTAAATTTGTATACATATGCCAAGTAGCTATGATCTGTTACAACTGAAAAGAGTGGAGGGTGTTGAATGAGGTTTAGGAAAGACTTCTTGATTATCATTAATAATTAATTATAATTAATATAATTGAAGATTCAAATATTTTAAAATTTTATTTTAAAATACCAATTCTTTGGTATAATTTAGATGGGATATTATCTGAAACCAAATGGGTGGACTAGATGGCTTCTATATGTCCTTTCCAAAAAGATATCCATGATACTAGAAAATATGTTAGCTAATATATATACACATACACATATATATATATGATTACAGTTCATTTTATTGCAATCATTTACATAAAAATTGAGTTACCTTCAAACTAAATTCCTTTTGACTATTTCCCACAAAACTAGCCATATCAATGTCTGTAGGAGAGCACACTCTGCCATAGTTGGTAGAAAACTAATCTTGTGGGTCAGGTCCTGCTTCTGTTGAGTATTAGCTATGTAACCATGGCCAGGTAAGTTAACCTCTCAGTGCTCCATGTGACTCTCTAAGACTCCAAATTACAAAGAGCTACTAATCTTTACTGATAGATAAAATTTCCTTGATTGGAATTCATACTGATAAAATCACAGGTTTGAAATAACAATGAAAGCCACAAAATTATCCACTTAAAATTTATATATATATATATATATGTTTATATGCATATATTTGGCACAAGATCTTAATGTTCATTTTCCAGGGTAAATTCAAATAGAAATATTATTATTATGAATGATTTTATGGTATTTGGGTGTGAAAAAATAGCACTCATATTTTTCAATATAGTTATAACTTTCAATCTGAATAAGAGGGCTTCAAATAAAATAGGTAGTACTATTATGTATTAACCCAAAGAGTATATTCTTCCTATCCATATTAAAGGCAGCAGCAACAAAATTTTTTGGCTTTCAATGGCAAATATAAACAATGTAAAGACTGTGTAATTAGGCAGAAAAAGTCTAGGAAAATCCTAAGTAAAGATTGAAAATTATACTTTTTATGAGTCTCTATCCACTAGAGATTTTAATTTTTGCTCTAACACATGTAACTTCCCTGCATTTGGAGTTTTCTGGGATCAGCAAACAATTATTCTAACTTTCTTTCTTTCTTCCTTCTTTCCTTTCTTCCTTCCTTTTTTCTCCCTCCCTCTTTCCTTCCTTCCTTTCTCTTTTTTCTTCCTGCTTTACTCTCTTCCCTTCTCATAATTCTAACAGTGTTATGAATTACTGGTGAAGAACTCCTTCTACCAATATAGGTTGTATTCTCCACAATTCATAATTTTAGAGAATTGCCTGGAGCAGAAAAGTCAAACCTATAGCCCACTGGCAGCATATGGTCCAAATATCCACAATATTCCATGCTGCTGGATCCACATTAAAATGAAATTAGGAGTTAATTAACAAAGTAAATAAAAATATAATTAAAGGGGGAAAATGGGTGGCTCAGTGGATTGAGAACCAGGCCTAGAGATGGGAGGTCCTAGGTTCAAATCTGGCCTTAGACACTTCTCAGCTTTGTGACCCTGGGCAAGTCACTTGACCCCCATTGCCTAGTCCTTACCACTCTTCTGCCTTAAAAACTAATAGACAATATTGATTCTAGGACAGAAGGTAAGAGTTAAAATATATATACATATATAATTAAAAGTAGATATTAAATATAAAAAAATAAGTTGATTTGTAGTGTTAGGAATCTACAGTTTACTGGCTTCCTTTTCTATATGAATTTGATAACACTAGCCTAGAGTCCCAAGAGAGTATTGGACTTGCCCAGAGACATGTAACTGGTATTGTCATAAAAGAGAAATGAATGAATTCACTCTCAGAGCAGCTTTCCATCCCCTTACCTCATTTTATTTATAAAAAATGTTTTAAAATGTTATTAATTGAGTCTCCTTGTATGCCCACAAGGTGATTGCCTTAGTTACTTATCTCCAGTTTGTTGAAAATAGTTTTGTTAAGTTAGTGTCAAGCTAAATCTATATAAAATGTAAAACCCATGGAATTGCGCATTGGCAATGGGGGAGGGGGAGAAGAAGGGAGAGAAAGTACATGAATCATGTAACCATGGAAAATTTTTTTAATGAATAAAAAATTAAATTAAATTTAAAAAATATATATGAAAATTTCAAAGTAACATTTTTGTTTTGTAGAGTTGGAAAGTCTGCCAATTTAGGATCTCTCAGAGGACTAGTGAGACCCAGGTCATTTCCAATTCTAGAGGATGACAGCTATATATTTTTTAAAGAAAGATATATTAAAACAAAATTGAATCACAAAAGAGTGAAACATTAACTGAATTTTAAAAATAATTTTTCCAAACTTTTTCTGTGCAGTTGCCCAGTTACTGATGGAAATGACAAAATTAAATTTCATTCATTTTATCAGTCTGAGCTCATTGTCAGTATTGTCAGCTGTCAGTATTAGTTCATTCTAATAATATTTGCCCAAAGTTGAATATGGTATAATTTTTTACCTGGTAAACTTGAGACTTGCTTTTTACTTTAGCCCTGGGTCAAAGGATCCTCCAAGTCTCTCTTTCTCACAAGATTTATCTTGTGAATGTTATTCATGAAAGTAATCTATGGAATCAAAACACTCTTCCACTTTAATTTTTTGTAGAAATATAGCTAACCTAGTTCCTAAAACAATTAGTGGTTCCCTGAGTTGTGCTTATTGTCAATATTTTGCTCTTCTATGTTTGTCAGGATAACCACTTTAATTTTTCTCAAAACATAATTTTCTGATTTATTTGATTCACATTTGAACCTCACTGAATATTATTTTATAAACAATAATATTCTGGTAATTTTGTGTCATGCCAGCAAACTGTGCTGTACAAAATGATAAAGTTATTCTTTTTTTAAAAATTAAATTAAATTTAAAAAAAATTTTATTTTATTTTTAGTATTTCCCCATAGTTATATATTTCATGTGCTTTCCATCTCCTCCAAACCTGCCCAACCCCCTGTAGCCAATGCACATGTATCATTGATTAAGACCTAATTCCATATTATTGATAGTTGGACTAGTTATTGTTTAGCATCTACCTCCCCAATAATATCTCCATCAGCCCATGTGTTCAAAGAGTTGTTTTTCTTCTGTGTTTCCCCTCTCACAGTTCTCCCTCTGAATGTGGCTAATTTTCTTTCTCATAATTCCCTCAGCCTTGCTCTGGATCCTTGCATTGCTGCTATTAGAGAAGCCCATTATGTTTGATTGTACCACAGTGTAGCAGTCTCTGTATACAACATTCTCCTGGATCTGCTCCTTACACTCTGCATCAATTCCTAGAGGTTATTCCAGTTCATATGGAATTCTTCCAGTTCATTATTCCTTTGAGCTCAGTTGTATTCCATCACCAACATATAATACAATTTGTTCAGCCATTCCCCAGTTGAAGGGCATCCCTTCATTTTCCAATTTTTTGCCATCACAAAGAGGGTGGCTATAAATATTTTTGTAGAAGTCTTTTTCCTTATTATCTCTTTGGGGTATAAACCAAGCAGTGCTATGGCTGGATCAAAAGGCAGATAGTCTTAAAATCCCTTTGGGCATAG
The DNA here is from genome assembly GCF_016433145.1 of Gracilinanus agilis. Lineage (NCBI taxonomy): Eukaryota > Metazoa > Chordata > Mammalia > Didelphimorphia > Didelphidae > Gracilinanus > Gracilinanus agilis. The sequence goes on along the minus strand of NC_058133.1, from coordinate 96,730,797 downwards.
TTCCAAATTGCCATCCAGAATGGTTGGATCAATTCACAACTTGACCAGCAATGCATTATTGTCCCAATTTTGCCACATCCCCTCTGACATTGCCCACTTTCCTTTGCTGTCATGTTAGCTAATCAGCTAGGTGTGAGGTGGTACCTCAGAGTTCTTTTGATTTGCATTTCTCTAATTATTAAAGATTTAGAACACTTTCTCCTGTGTTTGTTGATAGTTTTGATTTCTTTATCTGAAAATTGCTTATTCTTGTCCCTTGCCCATTTATCAATTGAGGAATGGCTCGGTTTTTTGTACAATTGATTTAGCTCCTTATATACTTGAGTAATTAGACCGTTGTCGAAGTTTTTTGTTATAAAGATTTTTTCCCAATTTGTTGATTCCCTTCTAAGTTTGGTAGTATTAGTTTTGATTGTACAAAAACTTTTTAGTTTTATATAAGCAAAATTATTTATTTTGCATTTTATAAATTTTTCAAACTCTTTCTTGGTTTTAAAATCTTTCCTTTCCCAGAGATCTGACAAGTATATTATTCTGTGCTCACTTAATTAACTTATAGTTTCCTTCTTTATATTCAAGTCATTCACTCATTCTGAATTTATCTTTGTATATGGTGTGAGATGATGATCTAGACCCAATCTCTCCCAAACTGTTTTCCAATTTTCCCCAGCAGTTTTTGTCAAATAGTGCGTTTTTGTCCCAAAAGTTGGTTTCTTTGGGTTTATCATAGACTGTATTGCTGAGGGCGCTTACCTCAAGTTTATTCTACAGGTCCTCCCTTCTGTCTCTTCACCAGTACCATATTGTTTTGATGACTACTACTTTACAGTACAGTTTAAGATTTGATACTGCTAGTCCCCCTTCCTTCATATTTTTTTTCATTATTTCCCTTGATATTCTTGGTCTTTTTTTCTTCCAAATGAACTTTGTTATAGTTTTTTCTAATTCGGTTAAAAAAATTTTTTGGTAGTTTGATGAGTATAGCACTAAATAAGTAAATTAATTTGGGTAGGATGGTAATTTTTATTATGTTAGCCATCCTACCCATGCACACTCAATGTTTTTCCAATTGTTTAGATCTAGTTTTAATTGTGTGGAAAGGATTTTGTAGTTGTATTTGTATAATTCCTGTGTTTTGGTAGATAGATTCCTAAGTATTTTATATTGTCTAGGGTGATTTTAAATGGAATTTCTCTCTCTAACTCTTGCTGCTGTGATGTGTTGGAAATCTGTAGAAATGCTGATGACTTACCCGTGTTTATTTTGTATCCTGCAGTTTTTCTAAAAATGTTGTGTTTTCCACTAGCTTTTTAGTTGATTTTCTAGGATTTTTTTAAGCAGACCATCATATCATCTGCAAAGAGTGATAGCTTGATCTCCTCATTGCCTATTTTAATACCTTCAATTTCTTTTTTTTCTCTAATTGCTACTGCTAGTGTTTCTAGTACAATGCTAAATAATAGAGGTGACAATGGGCATCCTTGTTTCACTCCTGATCTTATTGGGAGGGCTTCTAATTTATCCCCACTGCAGATGATGTTTGTTGATGGTTTTACATATATATCATTTATTATTTTTAGGAAAGGCCTTTCTTTTCCTATACTTTCTAGTGTTTTCAATAGGAATGGGTGTTGTATTTTGTCAAAGGCTTTTTTCAGCATCTATTGAGATAATCATGTGATTTTTGTTGGTTTGCTTGTTGATATGGTCAATTATGTGAATGGTTTTCTTAATATGGAACCATCCTTGCATTCCTGGTATAAATCCCACCTCATCATAATGAATAACCCTCGTGATCACTTGCTGTAGTCTTTTTGCTAGTATTCTGTTTAAGATTTTTCCATCTGTGTTCATTAAGGAGATTGGTCTGTAATTTTCTTTCTCTGTTTTTGGTCTACCTGGCTTTGGGATCAATACCATATTTGTGTCATAAAAGGAGTTTAGTAAAACTCCTTCTTTGCTTATGTCAAATAGTTTGTTTAATATTGGGATTAGTTTTTTTTGAAGGTTTGATAGAATTCACTTGTGAATCCATCTGGTCCTGGTGATTTTTTCTTAGGGAGTGCTTTGATGGCTTGTTCTGTTTCTTTTTCTGATATGGGATTACTTAAGTATTCTATTTCTTCTACTGTTAACCTAGGCAGTTTATATTTTTTTAAATACTCATCCATATTGCCTAGATTGCTATATTTATTGTCATATAGTTGGGCAAAATAGTTTTTAATTTAATGATTGCCTTGATTTTCTCATCATTAGAGGTGAGGATTCCCTTTTCATCTTTGATACTGATAATTTGATTTTCTTCTTTCCTTTTCTAATTAAATTGACCAGTTCTTTGACAATTTTATTTGTTTTTTCAAAGTACTAGTTTGTAGTCTTATTAATTCAATTGTTCTTTTACTTTCAATTTTATTAATTTCTCATTTAATTTTTATAATCTCCAATTTAGTTTTCTTTTTAAATTTTAAACCCTTAACTTCTGTGTATTGGCTCATTGTTGGAAGAGTGGTAAGGGTGGGCAATGGGGGTCAGGTGACTTGCTCAGGGTCACACAGCTGGGAAGTGTCTGAGGCCAGATTTGAACCTAGGACCTCCTGGTCCAATTTAGTTTTTATATGGGGATTTTTAATTTGTTCTCTTTCCAGTTTTTTGATTTGAATGCCCAGTTAATTGATTTTTGCCCTCCCTAATTTGTTATTATATTCATTCAAGGATATATATTTCCCCCTGAGTACTGCTTTAGCTGAGTCCCACAGATTTTGGTAGGATGTTTCATCATTGTCATTCTCTTCAATGAAATTATTAATTGTTTCTATGATTTGTTCTTTAACTAACTGATCTTGGAGAATCATATTATTTAATTTCCAATTTATTTTTGGTTTGCCTGTCCATGGGCCCTTACTAATTATTATTTTTATTGAATTATGATCTGAAAAGGTTACATTTATTATTTCTGCTCTTTTGCATGTTTGTCATTTTTCTATGCCCTAGTGTATGGTCAATCTTTGTGAATATACCATGTGCAGCTGAAAAGAACTTGTATTCCTTTTTGTCCCAATTTATTTTTCTCAACATATCTATTAACTCTAATTTTTCTAGGCTTTCATTTACCTCTCTTATCTCTTTCTTATTTTTTTGTTTGATTTATCTAAATCTGATAGAGACATATTTAGATTTCCCACTAGTATGATTTTACTATCTATTTCCTACTTGAGTAGTTTCTCCTTTAGAAATTTGAATGTTATACTATTTGTTGCATACATTTTGAGTACTGTTATTTTCTCATTATCTATACTGCCTTTTATCAGGATGTAATTACCTTCCCTATTTCTTTTAATCAGATCTATTTTTACTTTGGCTTTGTCAGATATCATAATTGTTACTCCTCCCTTCTTTTTTTTCAGTTGAAGCCTAATAGCTTTTGCTCCAGATTTGACCTTAACCCTATGTATGTCCACCTGCCTCATGTGTGTTTCTTGTAGACAACATATGGTAGGATTTTGTTTTCTAATCCACTCTTCTTTTTGCTTCTGTTTTATGGGTGAATTCATCCCATTCACATTCAGAGTTATAATTATCAGGTATGTATTCCCCAAGATTTTGATATCTTCTCCTAGTTCTGCTCCTTCTTCTTACACTATTCCCTATTAAATCAGTGGTTTGTTTTGAATCAGTCCCTTACCCTTTTTCCCCCCAATTAGTTTATTTCCCTTTCCAACCCCTCCATTTTTGTTCCCTCTTATTACTTTTTATGGCCTAATGAATTCCCTCACTCCTTTCTTCCCCTCCATTTTTGAACTCCCCACTGCACTGCTCCCCTTGCTTTATCCCTTCTGACTTTCTCTGTAGTGTTAGATAAAATTTTATATCCCTCTCCGAATTAATCCCACTAAGAGTAAGGTTTAAGTGTTACCTATTAATGCTCTCTTCCTCTCCTCCTTATAATAGTATTCATTCCCTCCCCTTCGCATGCCCTCTTTGTGTGGTATAGATTATCCTATTTTTCTTATTCATTCAAGTTTCTCTTGGTGCCATCTTCTATTCCCCACCCTTCTTTTTTTCTCCCATATCATCTTAGACCATTTAGTACTCCAACCTCTCCCTACGAATAATTCTTCTAATTAGTAATAGTGAATATAATTTTTGAAAATTACACATGACATTTGTCCATATAGGAATACAAATAATTTGATCTCATTGAAGCCCTTAAAGAAGCTAATTTAAAAATAAGAGTTTTCTTTCTTTTCCCTTTGTTTCTTATTTCATTTTTCATGTTTCTCTTGATTTTTGTGGTTAAATATCAAACTTTCCATTTAATTGTGGTTTCTTCTTTACAAATATTTGGAAATCTTCTATCTTGTTGAATGCCCATACTTTCCCCTGGAAGTGTATAGTCAGTTTTGATGAGTAGATCATCCTTGGTTGTAGAACCAATTCTCTTGCCTTTCTGAATATCATATTCCAAGTCTTGAGTTCTTTTAGTGTGGAGGCTGCCAGATCCTGTGTAATCCTGATTGGTGTAACTTGATATATGAATTGCCTCTTTCTGGCTTCTTGCAATATTTTTTCCTTAACTTGGAAGCTCTTGAATTTGGTAATTATATTCCTGGGGTTTGATTTTTGAGGGTTTGGTGTAGAGGGTGAGCAATGGATGCTTTCAATGTCTATTTTTCTCTCTTGTTGAAGAACATCAGGGCAATTTTCTTTGATAATTTCTTGTAGCATAGTGTCCAAATTTCTATTAATTTCTGATTTTTCAGAAAGAGTGTTGATTCTCAAATTGTCTTTTCTAGATGTGTTTTCTTGATCTGTCATTTTCTCAGTGAGATATTTCATGTTTCCTTCTATTTTGCCAATCTTTTTACTTTGCTTTATTAGTTCTTGCAGTCTTGTAAGATCATTGGCTTCTACTTGCTATATTCTGGCCTTTTGATCTCGAGATCTATTTATCATCTCTGATAATCTGATAAGGACAGTTTAGTTGATAAGGAAATAATCGATACTGAACATCTTTTAGGTCATGCTTCCAGCTCTGTCTTCAGGAGCATGGAGTTTATTATATATATCTCAAGACTCATTTCACAGAAAAGAACTCCCCTGAAACTTTGCAGATGCACAGAAGTTATAAATTATGTCATATCAAAACACAAAGGGTCTCATGGCTTCAGAACAGACCAAGGCGAAGGCTGAAATTTGACTGGGTTCTTATCAGAAAGCCAAGTCGGGGAATATTTTTCTCAGGGTTGAATTGCCCCTGCTAAGGTTCTGGTCTTGGTTATACCAGGCAGCTGCATTCCTGGCCAAAGGGGGAGAGTCTTAACTTTTTAAATGCTGACCCCCTAGGAACCTAAAGCTCTTCAATAAGGCCACAATACTTTTCAACAAGAAATCACAAGGATCACAAAAGGGTTCAAAAGAGGGGTCTCAGATTTTTATCTATTCTCTTATTGGCTTCTCACATATTTCCCCTTTTTCTTTAAATTAAAATGATTTATTACACAGGAAAACTTTTTAATAATGAAAGGAGTCATCAATTAGTTATAATCACCAGCTATAGCTGGATCTGATAGGATTTACAGATTAAACTGTTTATTTCTGGTACTCTACATTTTGAGACTGGTTTTCTGTTAAAATCTTCCAATTTTTCCTTTTCAAATTGGTCTAACCTGTTTTTCATGGCTTCCTGCTTTTTAATTTGGTTCTGCAATTTGCTTATCATTTCCTTTAATTTTTTGGCATCTTTCTCTAATTGGGAGTTTCTGTGTTTTAAACTGTTAATTTCCTTTTGAGTTATTTCCCACTTTTCTTATGATCTCAGATTTGAACTCTTCAAGAGCTTGTGACAAATTTTCATTTTTGGGGGGAAGGTTTTGATGTGGTTGCTTGTTTGTCCTCCTCTGTTGTCTGGATTTTTTTCTGTGTAATAGTTATCCCGTGTTAATGCTTTCCTATTGTTCTTTCTCTTGGTTAGTTCTTGGGTATTGCTTGCCATTATTATGCTGTTTTTCTTTCTCAGTCAGAAGTTTGGGTGAGGCATGCAGGCTCTCTGTATATAGAGCTATGGAGCATGTTTTGCTTGAGTCACAGTGTAGTCCTGCCCCTCTCAACTTTATCCTTGTGCCCAAGGTCTGAGCTCTTTAAGCTTCTGGGTCTTAAGTCTACCTGTAATCAGGGTCAAGCCTCCTGGTGGTCCCCTTGCTTGTTCCCCTGAATCTCCTTTAAGAGTCTCAGCACGCTGCTTTCACAGTCCTGCATCCCTCTGCTCTAGGTCTGAGCCCAAGGTTGGTGCTCAAAGTCCACGTTCAAAGTCAGCTTTCTTTAGCCTCTTGGGGTTTTAAGTCTTGCTGCTCTTTGGAGCCAGCCCCTGGTTGTCCCAGGTAGTTGCCAGGAACTTAGTGAAGGCTGCAAGGTTGCTCTAACTCTTGTGAGCTTGCTTTGGCCCTGTAGGTGGTGTGGGGGGAGGTATTGATCATCTCCTGTTTTATTGAGAGCTATTTCACCCTCTTATAGTGAGTAAATGCCCAAATCCCAAATATCTCCAATGCTGTGCCCTATTGTGGGGTACCTCCATTCATCTGGATTTGGTTTTTGTGTCCTTTTGAGGTATCATGTGTAGGTGGGTTAGGAGAGTTAAGAGTCCTGCTTCTACTCTGCAGCCCTCTTAACCTGGAAGTCATGATAAATTTATTCTTAAATAGCTTTTTTTCTTTTATGATGAAGTCCACTTTTCAATCTAATTGTGATGCTTGCTATTCTATAAGTATATTCATCAACTTAAGGTGAGTCTCACATATCGTATTTGTGCCAAGTTTTGAGGGCTGCATATTAAAAAAGATATTGACAAACTGGTACGTATAGATAAAGATGATCATATCATAGGAGTATCAACTAAGGGAACAAGTGCTGCTTAGCTTGGGAGTGAAAAGGGAGGTGAGGGATGGAGAGAGCAAATTCTAAATACTCTTCAAATATTTAAAGAACTTTCATGTAGAAGAAGAAGAAATTATTTTTCATTGGTGCTCCGAAGGGCAATAGTTCTAATGACTAGAAGTTATAGGGAAACTTTTTTTTTGTCTCCAAATAAGAAAAAAAATCCATAGTATTAGATTAGGTCAAAATAGTATCATTAGTTTTTAGGAAGACAAAACCAGATGGCTGGTATAAAGTTCTTCTTAATTATGTCTCAGGGCAATGGTGACCCCTGTTGCTACAGACAGAACTTTGATTAAACCATTTTTAAAGTTCCATCCAATTCAAAATTCTTGATTCTGTTGTTCTTCATGTGGTTGACTGTTTAGTCAGAATTTTAAGAGAATTAAGCTTAAAAGGTCTATGTATTTTCCTCTCTGCAATATTAATTGTTCAAATCATCCTTCAATTTCTTCAGACACAATACTAGGTCTTGATTTAAGGCAATAAAAAGTAACTACTGATTTTTTAAAAGGTAGTATTGAATATTAATATTAATTAAATATTAATTTGTCTAATTTCTATTTTGTTCATTTTTATTAATCTGTTTTATAGATCATTTGAATATTATGAATTCCATTAAAATAGTTTCAAGTATGAAATCATATACTGACATCTTTGTTATCAATTTTATCGTTCTTCTTCACAGGTATCATATCTTTTGGGTGACAAGATGTCTACCATTATGGGGCTTACAGGTTATATTCTAATTTTTCTAAACCCCAAATGTTTTTGTTTTCTCCATATTCTATATTGCTTGGCCTACAATATAATTGATTGACTTTTCAATATATTTGAAAAACAATTGTTTTTTAAAAGATGGACTTGTTTCTAAGTACTAAGCAAAGGTAAGACTTTTACTTAATTTCCCATTGATACACATATATAGTTTCTGTTATACTCAATTTGATTCTATAATTATTTTTCTATTGCATCCTTTCTTTTTTCTTCCCATGTTCTTATTCATATAATTGTTATATAAAGTCCCGGTAAAGGTTCTAGTTTACCTTGGCCATTACTTTTGATGGCTTAAAATTAATGAAAGAAAAAGTAGCAATAAATAACAATCTACCCCTAATTGTAGCCATTTCTATCTAATAAGATAACTCTAGTCCAGTCTTGGTATTTGGCATAATGGAAAGATGATCCATACTGGGGAATATTAGAAATGGCAAGTGGCAAGTAACAAATAACGCAACTATCACTGTACTCTGTGTTAGAATCTACACATGAATCAATTTACTGATTATAGTACCTATTTCTTACATTTTATATTTTAGGTTTCAGTGGCCTTGATAAGTCTCTTTGAAACAGTGTTACTTGGTTACTTGAGCTATAAGGTAAGTCCTTCTACTTAGTACTTTCTCTTTGATAGATATAACACTTCTATAACCATAATCTTATTGGGCTTATAGGAGTTCTTTGAGATCATGGATTAAAATCACTTAAAAAAATTGAAACCCAGAGAAGTTGGCACTTATCTATATTTAATTAGTAATGTGCAGAGAAAAAATTCATCAAAACCCAGGTCTTTACTTGGACAAGTATACATTATATAAGGATTGGTTTAAGGAAGTTGTTTAGCATGTAGAAAAGATAACTCAAAAGATCTGAGAGGTTTCTTTGGGTATCTGAATAGCTGTTTTGTGGAGCAGGAATGAGATTTTCTCTGTGTCAAAGTTATAAGGAAGACAAATTAGGCTTGTTGTCAAGAAAATCAATAAGAATTGTCCAGTTTGCCTGCCTAGAGATGGAATGAAATTTCTGTTATGAATATTCTTGAAAGAAAAATATCCACTTTTTTGTGTTTATTTTAGTATGCATTGTATTATAGGTATCAGTTGAAATCATATAGGTTAGATGGCTGCTGAGGTCCCCTCTAAGTCGGTAATTCAATGATTCTGAATATTCCAGAGACAGAAAAGAAATAATCTCCAAAACAAAATCCAACAAGAGGGAAAATGAATCAATAGCACATGAGAAGGGTTTGATGGCAGAGAAAAATGAATAAATTTCATGAGTGAATAAAAAATTAATAAATGCTTTTTATATGTCAGGCATTATGCTAAAATATAAGAATATAGTCTCTTCTCTCAATTACTTCATTTTAATAGGGAAACCATAAAGGAGAGCTAGAGTTTGACTCAGATGGTAAGGTATTGTCATACTGTTTAAAAATGGCTGGAAAATGATGTGCTGATCTGGTTCTGGGTAACATATTAAACTCACCTATCTGAGCCTGGGGTTGCAGTAGTAGAATCCAAATTCTGTTTCCAGGAGAAGAAAGGCCAATAAGATACATAAACATCTTTAATTGAAGGAAAATGAAACAAAAGAGCTCATTTTGCTCCTTATTGCCTAGGAAAATATGAGTTATGTAATTTGTCAAGAAGAAGTAGTAGAGATAGGAAATAAAATTATTCACAACAAAAATATTTGTAAAATATCTTAAAATGATTTGGATTAGGGCATATAGTCAAATAATGCAGATCTTTAAAATATTTTAAAATTTAAGAAATGAGAGATTTGGACTTGAATACAATTCACCCCTAATACTCTCTGAATTAGTCTACATTCTTTATTCTAGAATCTACATATGTTGTTTTCTATATAATAATACCTAGATCATTCAGAAATATGAGGAACTAATCAAACAGTATTAAAAATAGTTTTATTATTATACTTGTCACAAGATTAGCTTTATAGAATTATGTAAAATTTGAAGGGACTTTTAGGAATTATTTAATCCATTTTTCTCATTTTGTAGATGAGGAAATTGTGGCTTCATGGGAATGCTAAGTGACTTGCCTAATAGTGTACAAATAGCAAATAGCAGAGCTAGAACTCAAAAGTAAGGCTCTATTAATCCAAATTCAGGGCCCTTTTTACTCACTGGGTCCCCTTACTAACTGTGTAACATTGGCCAAATTATAGTTTTTGTGTGTGTTTATAATGAGAAATAGGGATATATTTCTATTACTTCTATTAAGGGTTATTTAAAAAACAAAATGAAACCATTTATGTAACTGTGGCCCTTGGGGATTTCCCCCAACTTGCAAAGTTGTTTTTCCAGAGAAGCAACAGTAGAAGTTCAATGTACTCAGTGGGGTGATAGCTACTCAAAATCTTAGCTCATAGACCCCCATTGGTATAATTACTTTTATTAATCATCCAGAAACCATATTTAGTTCAAATCAAATTTAGTGAAGGTAGGAGGAAAAAAACACCAATAAAACATTGCTCCCATAAACTAGTACATTTTCTCCTGGAATTAACATACTTTCAATAGGAAGAATTGATACATTTAGGGAGTATTTGAGTGGATGCACAGAATATAGGTAACAGCATGCATGTAAGAGAAACTTATGCTAAAAGCATGCCATTGTTTTCTACTCGATTCATATTGCTCTAATTAGGCCTACTCCTTTCCCCTCCCCTCTACCACCATTTTACTATTTTGTGTATTATCTCTACTGATTCCATAGTCTCCAGAGCATGCTGTTAAGCCAGTACTGTGCTCATTCTTGGGCACTACCTGCCATGCCTCTATTGGGCACCTAAGTAATCTCTTTCTACTTCAAAATTCACTTGGAGTACTTGGCTAGTGGTTTCTCCTCTTCATGAGAAGCTTGGAATTTGCCATAGTTTTCATCCTTCTTTCAGAAAAGCAGAAGTCCTAAATGTACTCAGGTATCATATATGAAGCCTAGGAGAAAAGGGGGGAATTTTTCCCCCTTTCAAAGATTGTAAGTCTCTCCTTTCAGAGACTTTGTGACTGGGAAATGTTTTCAAAAAATAAATTCCTTATACTGTTGTTAGTCTCTTTAAAATACAAAATCAAATCACTCAAGTACATGTGTAAAGTGTCTTTGTTTTTCCTGTCCATAATCAAAATTAACATTTTGTTATTTCTCTATGTTCTGAAGTGATTGATTTCATTCCAACTGGAATCCAAACTGGAAAAGGAAATTCCCAATGTCACCAAAGAGTACCTCGATGCTGTGGATATGAGAATCATCCATGTTCATTCTCTCCTCACCCAGATTTTGCCAAATATATGTCTTCTTTGGGGTGAGAGATAATGATGAAGTGGGGCCTAGTAGTAAGAACCCTGGCTTTGAAAAACTTTAAATCATCTTCTTTCGACTTCTCTTCCTCCTTCTCGACTTTAGAGTTAGCTCCAACATGCTTCTCTAGATGGTGCATCAAGGCACTCAGATTCAAGTCTATATTTTTAACTGGAATTTTTATTTGTAGGGACTGGTCAGAGACCTCACTCTAGCTTATAGTGGGAATTTCTTCTTCATCTAATCTGTATCTATTCCCAAGAATCATTGGACCCTCTTGGGATCCAGATTCCCTAGTTTGAAGAGCTCCAAACCCTTCTGCTTCCCCATAAGATAAATAAGTGAATGTTGATAGTATTGGTAGTAGTGGTGATATATAGAGAGGGCATTCTTAAAGTAGAGAAATGAAATTAAGCCCAGTCTAAATTTTTATTCTCTTCCCTTCTCTGTAGTCAAAACTTTTGGAACATAAATTTAGAGTTGAGGTGGATTTTAGGGATCAAGTTCAATTCCTTCAAGAATCAGAGATACAGACAGGTTCAGAACTTACTCTGATTGATTTATCTAGTAAATAAAAGAGACGAATTCAAACCTAAGTGTTCCTAACTTAAGCCCAGTCATCTATTCACTATATTACATTGACTCTCAGGGTTTGAATTTTCCTTACATCATAGATGTGTAAATATGAATTATTACTATATCAAATCTATGTGGCACAATTAAGGGAATATTTGATTGCTATTGTGTGAAGTTCAACAATGAAATCCAACATGAATGTAGCTTTGGTGAGGCATGTGGTAGAGTTAAATGAAGGACTGCAGAGAAGTATAAAAAAACTGAACTTTTCTTCACTTCTTTAGGGAATTTAGGCCCAATTTTCCTGTCCTTTAACTATTAATCAGAAAATGGTAGATTTTTACACATACAGAACATACCCTCCAAGGGATAAAGAAAGAAGGGATTTACTGTGCTTTATTGAATTAAGAAATAATTTTAAAAATAAAAGAAGTAAAACTCTCACAAGTCATTTTCAGAACTGAAAAATAGCTTAAATTGGGAAGGAAATTGAGTCCAAAATCAGTTAAAGAGAGGTTTTGTGATTATTTTTGTTTTTAAATTATTTATAACTCTTCCATTAGTACAAGTCATCAAGAATTGTCTGTACACAGTCTGGCCAAAACATGAATCTAAAATTATGAAAGTGTTTTCTCCACCTTGTTGGCTCAAAGGCAACATGAAATTAACTTTGGCACATTTTACAGAATTCACAGCCCTATTCTAAAGCATCAATTTGAAATATTATATTCAAATTAATTTTCCATTGCAATACCATTAGTTGATGACATTTATAATTAATTAGCTTCTGTCATTTACAAAATAAAAGCAGCATCAAATGGAACTTAACTGGCATTGCGTTTATGACACAACCCATTCTGGCTCTTTCTACAACTATGTACATGTAAATATCAAGGCTCAGATTTACATGGAGGCCTTATATGAGATAAGATTGAGTAAAGTAGATGCTCTAGGTCAGTGTTGGTGAAGTATTGGCACTTGTGTCCGGCTAGCATGGGGAGGATGGGGGAGCTGCCTCAGCCCTCTATCCAGCAGCCCAAAGTGAGCATAACCTCCCTCCACCTTCTGGAGTAATGTGGGGGGGGGGGGCTCACAGGCTGCTTGAAGTTGCAGTTTGGGTATGTTATCTTGAAACCCTTCACCAACACTGTTTTAGGTTAAGTAGGTCAGTGGAAAATATAAGGATGATGTGAAACTGAGAGAAACTAGAGACTAGGGTTTTCAGGGATGATGACTGATGAGGAATCCTTAAATTAGTTAACTTTTGTCATAAAGTTTTAGGCTCATTATATATATATATATATTTTTTTTTGAGGCCTAGCTTTAATTAAAAATATTTGCAATCTTAGAAATTTTTAAGTTCTCCATCTTCTCCACAGAATTACTTTAAAAATTTTAACTGTGGCTACTACTAACCGAGTTTTTTTTTCCCTAGTTTTCAGTCATAAGGTGGTAAAGTGAATGCAGGGAGGAAGAAGGTAGATGCAAGAAGTAGTTGCTTTTGAAATTGAGTAATTAAAACAGAACCAATATTAAGAAGACATAAATTAAGGACATATCATTAATCTCTATAAACTTCTTCTACAAATACATATCAATAAGTACTAATTTCACTTGGTCTGAACAATTAATCAAACCTTTTTGTAAGTACATATGATGCCAGGCACTATGCGAGGATCTGTGGATAATAGTCTCTGCCCTTGTAGAACTTATGTTCTCTATGATGGAAGCAACATGTGCACATAAAGAAATAAGGTAATTATTTGGAGGAAGATACTAGCAGAGGGATGAAGGGGTTATTAGCCAAGCCTTCATATAAAAGATGGTAAAGTAAGTAAGCTGAAATTAAAAAAAAAACCTAGGGAGCCTAAGAAACAAAGGGGAGGATGGAGTGCATTCAAGGTATAGAGAACAGTAAATGCAAAGGCAAGAATACAAGTGATGGAATCATTGTGAAGAATAGCAGAAAGACCAGTAGGGTAAGAATCAAAGAGTATGTGAAGGGAAGTATTATATAATTATACTGGAAAGTGAGACCATGAAGGACTTTAATTACCAAGCTGAGCAGTTTGTATTTAATCCTATTACCTATAGTGAGTCACTGAAATTTTTTGAGTATTGAAATAATATGATCAGACTTCAACTAAAGGAAAATTTCTTTGTCAACCCTTTGAAAGATGTATTAAAAAGGGGAGAAATGTAATGAAAAAAATCAATTAAGAAGTCTTTTCAATAACCCTGGTAAGAGGTAGAGCCCTGAATTCATAAGTAGGACCAGATAAAACAAATCTCTGAGCTTAAAAAAAGGAAGTAGTACTGATTTATTCTCTGTTGGATAATATAGTCAGCCAAACCTCAGTGCATTGATTTTTTTCCCCTTCAGATCTTAGGTTTCGGAGCTGAAAAAGACATTAAAGACTATATTAATCAACCCTTTAAATTTTAGATGAGAAAATTAAGGAACAGAAGTTAAGTTCTACTTAGGGGTTGAAAGAAAGGAGGATTCTAACCTAGCACCTCTAATACTAAATTTAAATCTTCTTCCACTATAAAATTCTTCTTTTAGTGGTGGTTTAAAAATATAGTCATTTAAAGAGACCTAGAATATTTAGAGGACAAAACCTAGCCTTAGACACACTTAAGTATATTATCTGAAGTTAAAAAAGTGCAATATACTTCTGAAATTCAAGTGCTTTCATTTCTTAATGGCCACTAATTGTTTGAAAGACAAACAAGTTAGATCAAAACCTCTAGATAATTCGCCCTTTTGAAGTCTAAATAAAAGATGTCATAGTTGTTCTCATATTAGGAACTGTGTTCTTTTTTCTATTCTATGGTTGCTTTTCCTGAGGTTTCTGGCATTTAGTGTCAATATCAAAGCAATCTCTTATAACATATGTTCAGTTAAATTCAACAAATATTTATCTATTGTTTATTAGGTGATATAGTCAGCACTAGATATAAAAATATTTTTAAAAGTCTGTCCTCAAGAAGCTTATGTTCTACTCTGTGTGTATATGTATGCCTTTATATAGAGGCAATTTGGTGGCTCAGTGGATACAACCCTGAAACTGGAGTAAGGAAGACGAGTTCAAATATGGTCTCAGACATTTCCTATCTGTGTGATCCTGTATGCCTCAATTTCAACTGTAAAATGGAAATCATAATAGCACCCATCTCCTAGGGTGGATGTGAGAATCAAATGATAAATTATTTATTAGTCATTTAGGAATATATTGACACATAACAGGTGCTTAATAGGCATCATCATCATCTCAAAAATGAACTGTGGTATTACTTCTAATTTATTCATTATTATTTTTAGAAAAATGTGTTTCACTGAATTAAAATAGTGCCTCTTCTACAGTTTATAGTCTCAGATGATTGCCTAAAGGGCCATCAAATCAGAACTGTCAGAAATTGGACCTTAATTTAGGTCCTTTAGACTCTGAGGCCAGATCTACCATGCCATATGCCAATCATGTTTATATTTATGCAGCATTTCAAAGTCTTTAAAAATGTTTTAGACATTATATCTGTTGAGAGTTACAAAAGCCTGCTAGGTCAATATTATAGGTATTAATGAGGCTAGGAGAGTGTAAGTGACTTGACAATCATTGCAGAGATAGGATTGAAACTCATTGCTTCCTAATTTCAAGTCCAACGCTCTTTCACTATTGCATCATTTTACCTGTTCTTTGTAAACACTGAGCTTTACTGATAATGAAATGAGATATCTGTTTATTTACTTAGAGTATATTTCATGGTTAGTAATACATGAACCTAGAATGAGAAAAAGCAAAATTTTTATGCTCTTTGTCATTCTTGAAAATTAATCCTCAGTTGCTGTTTCATTTAGATTTACACTTAGTATGGAAAACTGACCAGTTATCACTTTCATCTGTCATCATGTAATCTTTGCATTGATGTATTTCTCATGTTATTAGGCTGGAAGATAGTACAAGGGATAGAATATCAGACCTGGAGTCAGGAAGACTCGTGATGAGTTCAAATCTAGCCTTAGATATTTATTAGCTATGACTGAACAATCACTTAATCCTATTTGCCTCAGTTTCTCCATCAGTAAAATTAGCTGGAGAAGGAAATGGCAAACTACTCTAGTATCTTTGCCATGAAAACCCCAAGTGGAGTCATGAAGTCAGATATAACTAAAACGAACACACACAAATCACTTGTTAGTAGTGATTTATTATTTTTTTTTAAACCCTTGTACTTCGGTGTATTGTCTCATAGGTGGAAGATTGGTAAGGGTGGGCAATGGGGGTCAAGTGACTTGCCCAGGGTCAGTTAGTAGTGATTTTAAGCATTCTTTAATGTGGTTTTGAATATTTTGCAGCTTTTTTTTGCAATTCTTCATTTGAGAAATATTTTCTCATATCTTTTAAATACTTTCCCTATTGAAGAATGGCAGTTTATATGTATATTTTAGATGTGTGTGAGCACACACCCACATATATACATATATAATGTATAGATATATATGTATATGTATATATGTATAGATATAGATAGATATATAATCTTGAATACCAAACTCTAATTTGAGAATATTTTTTACAAGGATTTTTCCCATTCACACATTTCCCTTATCTTCAGTACATTAATTTAGTCTCTGTAAAGCTTTTCCACTTCAAGTAATCAGAGTTTTCTATTTTACCTTTTGTAATTGCTTCTCTCTTTTATTTGCTTAAGAATATACCTCCTGTACTCCATGAATTTTTTCTGTAGTGTAAGTAATATGTGTCTTTCAGAACATGATGAAAATGGAAATATGTATTGCATGAAAACCCATGTATAACTTATATTACCTGACATCTTGCAGAGTCAGGAGGAGTGGGAAGGAGGGGCAGAATATAGGATTTATATAATAAAAAATACAGAAAGAAAAATTAAAAATGTAAAAAGTAAAAAATAATAAAAACAAAAAACTAGAAAATATTTCCTACCTTTAGTTATGAGAAATATATGGTTCTCTTCTATATTTACAGAATAATCTTTAATATTAGCTAGTATTTCCATTTAGAATTTATTTTGGAATATATAATGGAATCAGGTGTTGGTCTAGGCCTAATTTCTCCCAGACTTTTTCAATTTTTATCAGATGAGGAGCTTTTTTCCTAGGTAATTTAACTTTTCTACTTTATCAAACACAGTTATTAAGTATAATGTGTTATTGAGTTCGTGTTTCTAGGTCTATATTGTCTAGTTTCTTTTATTAATCAAACTCCTTTTCTAACCAATACTAGATGGTTTTGATGACTGATGCTTTATAATACATTTTGAGGTATATAAAGTACTGCTTCTCTTTTTTATTACTTCTTTTCATCCTTTCCCTTAACATTCTAGGTCTTTTGTTTTTCCAAATGAATTTTAAAATTATTTAACCAAATATCCTTTTGGTGATTTGATTGGTATAGCATTAAAATGTAAATTAATTTTGGAAATACTTTCATTTTGCTGTATTGGCATGAGCTATCTTGGAAACTGAATTTTGATACAGCTATTTAAGTTCTTTATTTCATTAAGAAATATTATATAATTTAATTAATATAAGTCACTGTCTGTCTTGGGAAGACCCATCTAATCCAAAATATATTCTAGTATTTTCAATAGGAATGGATGTTATATTTTGTCAAAGGCTTTTTCTGCATCTGTTGAGATAATCATGTAATTTCTGTTGGTTTATTTGTTAATATGGTCAATTATATGGATGGTTTTCCCAATATTAAACCATCCTTGCATTTCTGGTATAAATCCCACCTGGTTATAGTAAATAATCCTTGCGATAACTTGCTATAGTCTTTTTGTTAGTATTCTATTTAAGACTTTTGTATCTGTGTTCATTAAGACGATTGGTCTGTATTTTTCTTTCTCTGTTTTTGGTCTGCCTGGCCAGTACCATATTCATGTCATAAAAGGAATTTGGTAGAATTCTTTCTTTGCTTATTTTGTCAAATAGTTTGTATAATATTGGGAATAGTTGTTCTTTAAATATTTGATAGAATTCACTTGTAAATCCATCTGGCCCTGGGGATTTTTTCTTAGGGAGTTTTCTTGTTCAATTTCTTTTTCTGAGATAGGATTAAGTATTCTATTTTCTCTTTTTTAAATCTAGGCAGTTTATATTTTTGAAAATATTTCCCCATTTCCCCTAGATTGTCATATTTATTGCCTTATAGTTGGGCAAAATAGCCCTTAGTAATTAGGTTAATGTCCTCCCAATTAGAGGTAAGGTCACCGTTTTCATCTTTGATACTGTTAATTTGATTTTCTTCTCTTTTTTTATTAGATTAACCAGTATTTTATGTATTTTATTTGTTTTTCAAAGTACCACCTCCTGGTCTTATTTATTAGCTGAATAGTTCTTTTACATTCAATTTTATTAATTTCTCCTTTGATTTTTAGGATTTCCAATTTAGTTTGTATCTGGGGATTTTTAATTTGTTCTCTTTCTACTTTTTTAGATTGCATGCCCAATTCATTTACCTCTTCCCTCTCTAATGTGTTGATATATGCACTCAGGGTATAAATTTTCCCCTGAGTTCTGCTTTGGCTGTGTCCCATAGATTTTGATATGTTGTTTCCTCATTGCCATTCTTCCAATGAAATCAGTAATTGTTTCTTTGATTTGTTCTGTGACACACTAGTTTTGAAGAATTCATTGTCTGCTTTGTAATGAAATTTACCTTTTCATTTTTGTTTCTGTGCTTTTGTTATTATTATGAAAATGCTATTGATTTTTAAAGATTTATTTTTTAGGCTAAAACTTTGTTGAATTTATTGTCATGTGTCCTTGTTTGTTCCCTAGGATTTTCCATGTGACTCCTTATATCATCTGCTAATAGGATTAGTTTTATTCTCTTTTTTACTTTTTTTTTGCCTTCAATTTCTTTTTCTTGTCTTATTGTTATTATTGATCTTTCCAGAACAATTAAATAATAGAGGAGAGACTGGGAATCCTTACTTTACCTCCTTACTGGATAAATCTTAGTGTATCCCTATGATATATGCTTATTTTTTATTTTTGATAGATATTTTTGTGACTTAAAAATTCCCTGTATATCTGTCCTTTCTAGGGTTTTGAGCCTAAAAGTGTATTTTACTTTGCTTTTTCCTCAACTATAGATGATCATGTGTTTTTTTTGTATTTTGGTTCTTAATATGATTATGTTGATTCTTTTCACAATTTGGCATCAATCTTGTATCTTTCACACAAAGTATACTTGGTCAAACTCAATTCTTTTGTTGATAATTCAGTTTCCTGTTATAAAGAACTTTGGTTAAAATTCTAGAATTAATATTAATTAATGATATTAAACCATGATTTTCTTTCTGTGGTTTATCTTTTATGGCTTTAATACTATGGCTATATTTGTCTTATTCTGATAGGGTGTTTTCTTCCTCTATATTTTTACTTTTTAAATTTTATTTTTTTCCAAATTACATCAATAAAATTTCTTAATATTTATTTTCTGATATTTTGCAATCCATGGTTTCTCTCTATTTTGCACTTTTCCTCCCTCCCTAAGAAAACTGGTAAATCAATATAGGTTGTTCATATATTATCACATAATACATATTTCCATGCTTGTCATGTTGTGAAAGAAGACGTATAGTGCTTACACTAGAGAAAAATTCACAGCAGAAATGAAGAATGGTATATTTCCATTTGCATTCAGACCATTCCTTCTATGATGGTAGATATCCTTTTTTTTTCTTGAGTCTCTTGGAGTTGTCCTGGATTTTTGCCTTTTTGAAAATAGTTAAGTAATTCACAGTTGAACATCATACATTATTGTTGTTATTTTGTGCAATATTCTCCTAATTCTGCTTACTTCGCTTTCCCTAAATTCATCTGTCTTTCTAGGTTTTTTTTTTATGATCATCTTGTTTGTCATTTTTATGACATAATAGTATTCCATTACAAGCATATACCACATCTTGTTTAGCTGTTCCCCAAAAGATAGACATCCCTCCTAATACATAGTGATTTCGAACATTTTTCATATGTCTAAAGATTGTTTTAATTTCTTCATTTGAGAATTTTCTATTTAGATCTTTTGCCAGTTTGACAATTGGGAAATGTTTTTTGTCCTTATTGATTTGACTCAGTTTTCTACATATTTGTGAAATAAACCCTTTGTCATAAAGACTTACTACAAAGATTTCTTCCCAGTTTATTGTTTGCCTTTTAATCTTGGTTGTATTATTTTTGTTTGTACATAAACTTTAATTCAATGTAATCAAAGTCACCAATTTTACATCTCACAATTCTTTCTATGTCTCGTTTGGTCATAAATTCTTCCTTTATCACAAAGTCTAAAGGTGAACTATTTTGTGCTCCTTTAATTTATTTGTGATGTTGTCATTTATTTCTCAATTACAGATCCATTTTTTACTTTATGCACTAAAATTCAGAAGGATGAGGAAATATTTCTTGGAGAAAGTATTATTTTATCTGGGTCTTGAAGGAAGATAAGGAAGCCAAATGATGGAGATGAGGGAAAGAGTTGTAGCTACTGAGGATAGCCAGTGAAAATGCTTAGTCAGGGAATCGATTGTTTTGTGCAAATCACTGGATGGTAAAATATATGGTGGTGAGTAAGGTGAAAGAAACTGGAAAAGACAGAAGTAACCAAATTGTGAAGAACTATGAATGCCACATAGGAGATTTCATATCTAATCTTGGAAGTGATAGAGAACCACTTGAGGTGATTGAATAAGAGAGTGACAGGGTCAGACTTGTGCTTTAGACAAATCAATTTGACAACTAAATGGAGGATGGAATGGAATGGGAAGTTACTTTAGGTGGGGAAATCAGTCATTAGGCTATTGTAATAATCCAGATGCTAGGTGGGAGATTATAAAGTTAGTTCTTTGTTCTACAGGCATGGTGAAGAGGATGAGCTAGGCTGAGACAGGTCAAAAGAAAAGTTTAGCTGTTTCCTCAAGTTCCTTTCCTCATATTTGTGTTTCTTGAGACACTATAATACAAATGTCATCTCCTGTTTCTATGACTATATTTTCCCAGTCAACTGAAGTTTACTCAGAAATAAAGGGTCCAAGAGTTAACTAGAATAGGTATAAAATTTAAGGTTAAGCAGAGAATGCAACCTTTTCCTAGGTTTTGGGAAATTTTCCCAATTGGAAGCTTGGAGAAATTCTGACTGAATTTAGCACTTTTCCTCTTAAATTATCTTCCTAAATGTGAAGAGAAGGAAATCAAATTGGCCATAGGGACCATTATATTGCCCCATCCAGGCTTAAATTGAACTTATTTTTGTAGAAGAATATTACTGGTGCCTAATTATATCCATTTATAGTTGGTTGGACTAGATAAATAGGAAGCATATACTTATGACTAATCATTAAAACCATGGTTACTGATAAGGTCTCTAAGTAAAAGAATATAGAGAAGAAAGTCAGGATAAAGACTGAGTATACCTAAAGTGGGCATGACATGAATGAAGGCCCAGCAAAAGAGACTGAAAAGGATCAGTCAGATAGGTAGCAAGAAAACAAGAGAGAAAAATGCTACACAAATTCAGAGGAGAGAGATCATCATCAGGAAGAAATGATCAACAATGTTAAAAGTGCTGAGAAATTATGAAGGATGTAGATTGAGATAAAGCTACTAGATTTGGCAGAAAATATTAATAACTTTGGAGAGGGCAGCATCAGTTTCATGAAGAGATCAGAATGAAAATTACATAGGATTTGGAAGAGAATGAAAGGGGAGAAACCAGAGACAATGTGAGTTGATGGCTTTTTAAAGGAGTTTAGTTTAAAAGGGAAAATGAGATATATAGGATGCTAGCTAGTAGATATGGTAGGTTATATTCAGGGTTATTTAAGGATAGGAGAAAATGAGGTGTATTTATAGGCACCAGAGTAGAATATACTGTTGAAGATGAGAGGGAGGGAGGGAGGAAGGCAGGAACAGAGAAAGAGAGAGAGAGAGAGAGAGAGAGAGAGAGAGAGAGAGAGAGAGAGAGAGAGAGAGAGAGAGAGAGAGAGAGAGAGAGAGAATAGAAGAAGAGAATTGTGGAAGAGAAGAGAGGAAAGAATGGGTTGGATCAAGATTGTATATTGAAGGGCTGGTCTTGACAGGGATGAGTCTTCTCTTCAACATCAACTAGAGTAAGGGAGGATGATGCTAGATGCTGGTAGATTTGAGGGAGAAAAGAAATATAGGAAGCATTCTTTAAATGGTCTCATTTTTTTCCCATTGAAGTATGTGGTAAATTCCACAGCTAAAGGGATAGAAGGAAGATTGATATGGGAGATGTGAGAAGAGAAGAGATTGAGAACAGAAGCTTTTGTAATTGGGATAATTGATTTGGGAGGGTTAACAGGATTGCTTGTTACAGTGAGGAACAAATTGAGATTAGATAGCACAAATTTATTAGCTGGCCCAGTCAATACCATGATTTCTGTAGTTCCTTTTGGAAGCACGTGTATAGGAGGGAAGGAGTTAGATGGTGTGAATAATTCAGGGTTAGGGCATAGCAAGGTCTTTTCAGTGATAAGAAAAAGGAAATCCAAAATGATGTTGAATTGAAAGGGACCACTCAGGGTTTCATTTTAGGAAGAATATGGTATAGTTTGAACATGGGCAATGGCATGGAAAAGAACAGAGATGAGAAGATATTGGAAGACTTAGTGAGAGTGAAGAGTAGTTGGTTTAGGGGAATATGGCATAGGAAGTTGTGAAAAAATAGAATGTTATCAAGTAAGGAAATTTTGAGCACCTCTCTTCTTATTGTTATTATTACTTCATTTGATCCATTTTTTTTGTTTCTATGCGGAAACAGATGAGGTAGGATCAACTAAAACCTCTTATTCTGCCATCTTGTCAGGTCTTATCAATATATTCATTTTTTATGTGACTAGGAAAAAAAAGAAACCAAGTAAAGTTTAATAAATTTCAGGCATGATATTCCTGCTTCTTAGACTCAGAACAATAAATCATTCTTCATTCCATGGTGATGTTCTTTGACCCTTTGTCATCTTCTTAGTACAAGACTATTTATTTTGAAATCAGATCCTGTAGGTTTCCAAGTGGAGCATGTGATTATTCCATTTACTTTACTGAGTCCTTTTCTTTAAGTTACTCTTTTGTGATTTATGTAAATTCATGATGCAATTATATCAGAAGGTAATACAAGTTAACTTTATATTCCAAGAGTAGAATTAGATGTACGTAACTAGAAAAGTTTTTAAACATATTCCCATGTTTGTCATGCTATGAAAGAAGACACATGTTACTTACATTTATGGAGGAAATAAAGTGAAGAATGGTATGCTTCAAACTATATCCAGACTGTCGGTTTCTTCTATGAAAGTGGATAGAAATTTTCATTATGGGTCCCTTGGAGTTGTTGTGGATTCCAGTAGTTCATGTTAAAGACATTAGTTTATGTGAATTAACTGAAATATAATACCCAGATTGAGCAATACACTTACAAATAACAAAGAAATTATTGTCTCTTCTACAGACCAAGTAAATAATGAATATAATAAATATTTAGTGTATTAATAATAATAGCTGAAGGACAGAGATTCAGAGGATAGAGAGCTACACTCGAATCAGAAAGATATGGAGCCAAGAGCTATGTTAATATTAAGACACATATTATTGGTGTGATTATGGGCAAATCACTTAACATCTCAGTCCCCTAGCCACTCTCTGAGACTTTAAATTATAGATGAATTGCTGGGCTAAAGCAGCGGAAGAAGTTTCTTTTTTTGGGAGTTCTGTAATGATGAAGAAAATATAGGTTCTGACCAAAATGTAAATACCCAAACAAAAACAATGGCAGATATTTATATAGCACTTTAAGGTTTGCAAATTAATTTTTACCTATTATATCATGGCATTTGACCACATCTAAAATACTGTGTTCAAGCCTGGGAATTATGAAGACAATTTTTTTTAGAATATTTTTCCATGGTTACATAACTTATAATCCTCTCCTCCCCTCCCCCCCCCAAAGCTGATAAACAGTTCCACTGGGTTATACATGTATCATTGTTCAAAACATATTTCTATGTTATTCATATTATAAAGACAAGTATTTAGAAAGGAGCTGCCAAACCTCTGAAGAGCTTATAAAATAGAATACTTCAATAATATGAGGAATAGATTAGAAGTAGTGACATGATAGCTATTTGTAAATATTTTCATGTTGTGATATGAAAAAAGAACAGTTTATTATGTGCTGCTTCCAGTGTAATTATTTATTAAATAATATTTGAAATTGCCACCAAATAGGACAAATTTTTAGGCTATAACTATGCTCATAAAAATTTTGGAATGAAAATACTGCAAATAAAATATTCATGTAATTCTATGGATATAAGTAAATTTCTTAGTTTTGCAGAAAATTATAAAAGTAAATTGCTTATAATAGGGGTCTCCAAACAAACTTAGTTGCTGTTGCACCATACATTTTTTTTGAGGGCCACATCATATTAATATACGTACCATTGTAGACAAAGAAAGCTCTACACTTAGTCATTTTTCTCTTCTTGATGGGATTCAATATACCTTTCTTACATTGCTATTCTTTTTGTTCCTAAAAGGGAAATATCTGGGAGCAGATCTTACGCATACCCTTCATCTTGGAAATAATTAATGCTGTCCCCTTCATCATCTCAGTAAGTCCACTAAAAGAAAGAAAAACTGCATGCTGTTTGAATTAAATTGAGGAATAATGAATAAAAATTGGTAATAAATAAGTTTAATATTTTGGATGACTGGATATTATGCTTGTGTTAACAAAGAAAGATATAGTGAATTAATATCAGGTAGATGGATTCTGGGATTAAATGAAAATTAATGGGGATGCTGTCTATTGTTACAAAATAAAGCAATCTTTAGATAGAGAGCACTTGGTATGTCTGTCCCATGTTCCTCACCTTTTAAAGCCATATAATCATAAAACCTAATGCTTAAACCTTTAGCAACAGGGTCAAAAGGATAAATATTATATTTATTATTAAAATATTGTGAAGCAGTGTTAGAAGCATGTATGCATTAAACTAGCATTGATTTATATATTTTTAGTTCTTCAACATAATTTACTGATCCTAATTCTCTCTCCGGTACAGAGGCTGCCAGGAAATTGCCAGAAATTCTTCTCTCCATCTAGGTTTATCCATGAATGTACAGCCAGTACTTTCTCATGTGCAAAAGGGAATTTCAGCTTAAATGAGCTGTTGCCTCTTTATAAAATGACTTATTGTGAATTCGGGGTTTGTAACAGTTTATGTGAGGTGATATGTTTTTTTCTTCTTTCAATCATGACCTAAATTGGACTGAGCCAGACTACTAAATGGATATTTATGGCTATAAAACTCTTGAACAACCTCTCCAGCTATAGCTCAGTTCAGATAGTTTTTAAAAAATTTAAATAACTAATGTAAACAAAAAATCTGGAATTTTATTAAATAAAATGAGTGGGTTAATTTTTAAATCAATTGAGCATTGGACAATTCAAGACTTTTCAAAATATTTGAAAGCAAATGCAGTAATCATAGGGAATTCATCCTGTTTCATTTTCTGATGTTATCTTTGGTAAAAAAATCCAATGTTTATCTAGATTTCTGCTGAAAATACTTGTCAGAACAATTTATTTATTTAGGTTTCATTATTTTTGGAGGGTACATTGCTATTCTTTTCTTCCACGTCACATTTCCCTAAGAGATGTTAGTGCCTTAAAGAACCAATGAAAATGACTGCATCTGCCTTTTATCTGTTGCTTATTACTGTTTTCAGCTTCATGGACCTAATTTTTCATACGAGGAGAATATTTCATGTGTTTCATGCGTTGCCTTCAAATTTGTGGAGCTTTTCTATGAGTGTCACTTTTTTCTTGACTTTATTTGTATTGGAAACATTTTAAGTCTGCTTGATGTCATTTTTTTCTGGACAGAAAGGTTTTAGTTTTAATTTATTTTCCAGATATTCTGGCCTTCCTTAAGAAATCTATTCATCCCTGTATTTCTAAATTGTTGGCTTGCTAAACATGCTTTGGAAAATATGATTGTAAGTATAAAGTTAAACTGAAATTATGATTAAAAACATGCATTACTTCAAATTCATTACTAGTATTTAGGTTAAACATGATAGACTGATTTTAGGTCCCTGTTTTGTTAATGATTCCTTTTATGGCTTTCTCATACCCCCTAAATAATTTATTAGTGTCAAATTCATTCAATTTAAAAACAAAATTGCTTCATATTGTAGTGAACTGTTTCATATTGTAGTGAACTTAGTTGTGTTTTTTATTCATTCTATTGTATAGAGATTATGGGATTAAAAAAATTAATGTCTTGATATAATTTTTAAGGTTAATTAGAAAAAGCAAGAGTGCTCCAGATGAAAATATCCTTGGCAAGTTGATTATGCCAAGTTTTTCTCTATTCTGAGCATCTAGAACTAAACAGACAGGGAATATTCCCATAATTTCAATTCATCAATTTTATCAGTCTTTGCTACTTTACGCCATTTACCCTAACCCCACTCCTGTTTGCAACTGCAACGTTATGTCCTGGCAAAGTACAGAATGTTCAGATGATATCAGAGGCTACTAAACCAATGGCACATTGTCCTTGTTCCTCATCAAACTTAGACAACTTGCTTACATGGTCAAAATCATGTTCCTAATTGTTAGTAGTTTAAAGATATTAGGGAGATGATGGTAAAGATCATTACAATTTATATTGGACTTTTAAGGTTATAATGTATTTTCCTCTCAAAAATCCCAAGTAAGAGAGAGCAAGTACTAATATTTCATAGAGGAAGAAACTGAATCTGGGAATAGTGAAATGACTTGTGTATGATCTTACAGGTATTGAGTTATAGATCCAAGATTTAGATTCAATTTCTCTTGGCTCTCTTTTGTATCTACAAACTAGAAAATAATCAGCCAGAGAAGTGTTTATAGGAGATGTTTAGTACTTCTATTTATAGGTGGTCAAATATTTCATAAAATTTGTAAAGTGGTCTTTTTACCCCAAGGAGAAAGCTGAAGTTCTTCTTTCATAGGTTCTGGTATGATACCCATTCCAGTTTGGAAGCTCGATCAATGACTCCAAAAGAATGTGTCTATTGAATTTCTGGGAATCTAGAGTCCTAGTAAGAATACTCCAAGGAAAAAGAGGGGATAGGAAACAGAGAAAGAAAAAATAAATTAGGAGGGTGATGATGGATATCTTTACAGTAGCTGAAAAAAAAGCAAATGAGTTTTTCAACTGGCATACAGGTCATTAATGGGTAGTATTCATTTTTTTTTATTTTTTATGCGGAGGAAACAAGGATACTATGGCCAAGGCTACATTGGAAAATAAAATGTCTTGGGTGAAGACAAACATGTTTCAGACATCCCAAACAAGTGTATTCTGACACAAATTTTGGCTGTCAAAACATTTTGGAGAACATTTGGGTTTTCATAAGTGAGCAAATGTTTTTAAAAAATTCTGTGCTGTAGTCACTTGAGTCTCCTGTAAGTTCTTGGCCAATGATTAAGCAAAGTAATAGGGTGTGAGTAACTGTGGGTTATTTTACAGAGCCATTTGGATGCCTTTTTAATTAACAAAAGGGAAATGTTTGTTTCACTAAGTACAAATAACACAAATTACATTTGAAATAAAATAACCCTTTGCCAACTCATATTACAAATAGTTACTTGGAAAAGTTATATAAAAGAAAAAATGATCCATCGATTCAAATTAAAATGCAGATAATAATTGGTCTAACACAGGCAATGCTCATTTACACCTTGATTATTCCTTTTGGAAATATTTTTCCCTCAGCTTCTCTTTGCCCATGAAGATCTGTTGTCCCCTTTTCTGCTGATTACTCCTCTCCCAGAAGGAAAGCAGAGTAATGATAGGAGATGAGACTCAACCCAGTGAACTTGGCTACAAGCTAAGAATTTTCTCAAGAAGGGGGACGCTTTTGGGGAAGATGTTGAATTTATACCCAAAATGAAGTTTTAAAAATAATGAATTTCTATTTTCTGTGTTATTATCATAAAACAAAAGAAGTTGATTGTACATTTTCACATCTATTATCTCTTCCCGCGTTACTTTATTTTTTTCTTTTTAAGAAGTAAGACTTACCCATACCATTTGTCCAGGAAGAAGCTATGATTCCCACATGTTTAGAAAAGAAATGCTGAGGGGCTCAGTAAGGCCAGAATTATAAAATTTTAGACAACCTTTTGCTGATGAAAACAATTCTTTATTTTCCCTCTGGGATGCCCTTTATCAACTACTTTTTCCTTTGTCTATTATGAATGACTATTAAAATACCTATATAGGAGATGTGAGAAGCCACATTAGCATTGTATGTGAGGCCTTTGATGATTACTGAATATATGACCTGAGCAAATCAATTAGCCTTTCATTTCTCCAGTTTTATTATCTGCAAAACAATTGAAAGTCTGCACTGCCAAAGAGAAAGTTCCCTATTCATTATTGAGAAACTCAGATTGAGGCCAAATAATTATTATAATAATAGTCTTAAGGGAAAAAAAAGTGGTACAGTAAGATTTCTAAACAACTATTTTGTAAATGCATTTTGGAAGGAAAGTATTGTACATGAACTGATGTAAATTTTACACATGCAAAGAGTAATCAGTTGTCTTTACTTTTACTTCAGAATGATCTTCATAGAGCCATTCAGCGGACACAATCAGCAATGTTTAATCAAGTTTTGATTTTAATATCCACATTACTTTGTCTTATCTTCACCTGGTAAGATGCAAAGTAGTTTTTTGTTTTTTTCAACTGGTCATGAGGTGTTGATAATATATGTGTTGATTTTTTTTCTGGAAAGCATAGTAATTTTTTAAATCAATTTTTAATTAATAGTTGGTTGAAAAGAGCACTAGAAATTGGTGTTTGTTCTGAAAAATGAAGATTATGGAAAGGAAGCAAATCTTCTATAGAAATAAAAATCAATCATGAGATTTGTTTTTTCTCTTTTTTACTCTTTTTACTCCTCAAAGAGAAGTGATAAACACAACTCATTTATACAGAAGTGTTAATTTCATTTCAGGCATTTTGCCAGACATAATATCCTTAGCCACTGATGTACATCATTTATCTCTTTCCTCAGGAAGAGAGGCATAATGGCAAAAAGAATAGGAGCTTAGTTTTGAATTAGAAAGAGTCTGGGTTCAGGTTCTACCTTTTACTTATTCTTGCTTTGTGCACCTTGATAATTCACTTAACTTCTCAGTGACCCAGATAATTTTTTATGATTATTAGTCATTTACAAGTTGCTAATCTGTATTTACTTACTGAGAGTTCCCAACATCAGTGAAATGAAATGTGTGTACAACCATATCCCCCTAAAATAAATGAGCTATTAACTCATTTGGGAAGGAAGAGATGGGGCCTATGAAATAATTCCAATATTTTTCATAAAAATAGTCAACATGGTTGGCCAGCATGAGCAAGGAGATAACTTTTCCTGCTTGTGCTTTTTAGATATGGTGAATGACACAATACTAATGTGAGGGGCAGGGAGGAGAAGAAAATAAGTCTGTTCTTAAAAATTCACTATGTGCCAGGCACTGTGATGAGCATTTTACAAATATGTCATTTGATTTTGCAAAAAATAAAATGGGATCTAGAAAATTATTAAATTTAGTTAATAAATGTTAATGGTTAAAATCAATATTTTTGCCTGTTATACTCTTTGGTGACAATTAAACATGTATTAAATTAACTAGGTTAATTACCTTAATTATCGTCCAGTCTCCTATTTATGCTGTGTGGACTTATTCCAACATATTTGAGAAAGGAAGGTTATATTAAGAAATTATCTGTAAACCAAATACTCTAATTATACCTGCTGTGTCTTGAAAATATGTGTTCTGTTCATTAGTTTGGATGTTGTCTTTCTTTTTAGAATGGATACAAATGTTCACAGAAAATGCAATATATTAAAAAAAATCTTTGTTCACCAAGTATCTTATTGAAAACTAGGTGATGTAAACATTATAAGCCACTTTTTTTGTCAGAGCATGTGGATATTCTTTGGACAAGTAAAGAAGAAACATCTGCTACCTTTATTTTTAATTTTTTAAAAATTCAAAATTAATATCCAATAACTAAATATTATATTTAATAAAGTTTTATTAATAATAACTAAAGTAAGAGATTTAGCTCGCTCGCTAGAGCAAAAGAGAAAGAGGGAGGAGTTACAGCTAAATATAAAACAGTAATGTGACCACACAAACGTGGAGACTCAGGAGAGATTAAAGGGAATTTTGGGAAAACTAAAGGACTTATGGGGGATGAAGTCCAAGGTTCAAAATCTCCATTTATACATTTCTTAGCGTTTAAAAGCATAAGGATCTATAAGAAAACTGTCATTTTAAATTGTTATCACCAAAGCCACCTTGTCTATAATGATGTTTCTGTGTAATCCTAGGCATGAAACAAAGCCAAATATCTATGCATCAATCTAAATAAAGGTCTGGAATTTTGTTTTATTTTAGAATGCAAAACTATGTAAAGCAATAGTTCAAGAAGCCTTAGTTTGATATTTCTATATGAAATGGCACTTTCTATTTATAGGCATCTGCTACTGTGACTACAGAAAAATAAATCCAGAAAATGAGATGACTACTGATAATTGTGTCTATTTTTTAAAAGTCCTAGATACAGGCCAACTCATTTTGCAGTATGATGTGTTGACCTGTATTTGACCTTACTAAAAAATAAAAAAATAACTCAGAAATACAATTGTGGAATGACTGTTTTTTTTCCATTTTTTTCTTTTTTGTATCAGCAAGAGCTACTTTATATGAATAAAATGTTTAATATTAATTTTAATACCTAAATAATTTTAAAAGACATAAGCACATTTAGGAGCAAGAAAATTCTAAAATGTTCTCTGATGAGACTTATTATACTGGAATTCTACATCTCAGACTTCCTCCAATGGAATAACTCACTTCCCATATTCTGTCCCCAGCAGCCAATTGGATATCTTGAACTAGATATCCTATGGACAACTTAAATTACATTCAAAATAGATCTCATTATTTTCCCCCAAAACTCTTTCTCATTTCCCAAATTCTCTTTCTCTATTGACTGAACCACTATCCTAATTATCAAGGCTCCCAAAAAATCTTGGTGTCATTCTCAACTTATCTTGTTTACTCACCTACACATAGTTAATCTGTAACCAAGTTCTGTCATTATTACTTTCACAACATCTCTCACATATCGCTTCTATTCCTCTGACATTGCCACCCACCTGAGTACAGGCTATCCCTACTTCTATTCTGGACTGTTGTAGTTGCTCTTCTGCCCCTTACTAAAAATCTAATATTTTCATACTTTACTCTCTTTCATATACTCCTAAATCTTATCTACTGTCACTGGCTACCTTGTTCATCCTTAGGAATGTCACTTCATTTATCAATTCTATGTTTTCTTTCTTTCTTTCTTTTTTTTTTATTTATAAATCTTTACTTTCTGTCTTACTAACAACTCTAGGACAGAAAGGCAAGGGCTAGACCAATCATACAGGTCACACAATGAAAGTGTCTAAGGCCAGATTTGGACCCAAGTCCTCTTGACTCCAGGTTTAATTCTTTATCTACTGTGCCACTAAGCTGCCCCACTCACCCCAGTACCATGTATTTTTAATCTCTGTCCCCCTTGCTCAGACATCTTTCCCTTCTTCTTTCTTACTCTTGGCTTCGTAGTTTCCTTTAAAGACTCACTTCAGATAGTACCTTTTCCAAGATACTTTTCCCATTCTCTTTATTTCCCTCTCATTTCTTTAATCATCTCCAATTTACCCTGTATATATTTTGCCTTTCTTTCATCTGTAAAATGTCTTAAAGACGGGAAAGGTGAACCACTCCAGGGCCTGCCCAAACAACCCCAAAGTGGTGTTACAAAAAGTAGGATGTGAATGAACAGATTTAACAGCAAAAATGTTCTATGTACCTCTTTGTTTACACTTGTATCTCCCCAAACCCATCAGACTGTGAACGTCTTGAAGACAGGCATTTTGTCTTTCCATTTTATCTTTTTTAGTTTTTTTTTCTTTTTTTGTATCCCAAGTCAGTCAGGAAACATTTATGAAGCATTTTCTGTGTTCCAACCATTGCACTTAGCATGGGGAATACTTGGAAAGACAAAAAACAGCCCCTGCTGTTAGGAAATTCATAGTTTAATGGGGGAGTCAACACACAAACAACTATGTAGAAACAAATACTTAGACCATAGTAAGAGCTTAATAAATTCTTCCCTTTTAAAATTCTTAACTTCTGTCTTAGAATCAATATTGTAAGGATTGGTTCCAAGGCTGAAGAGTGATAAGAGCTACGCAATTGTGGTTAAGTGATTTGCCCAGGATCACACTGTTTGGAAGTAACTGGGGCCAGATTTGAACCTAGGAACCCTGTCTAGGCCTGGCTCTCTATCCACTGAACCACATTGTTGCCCCAACTTAGTATATTATTGTTATTGTTTAAGTACAAATAGGAAATATATAACTATTAAAATATGAAAGGAACATTTTCTCTTTCTTAAAACAAAGTACAATATAACTACATCTCCCTAACTGTCATAGGTTACTGGTGCTAAGAATGAACAGTTAAGAATTCTATAACTCTTAATCCCATAGCACTGTTCTGCACAGAGTAGGCACCTTGTGAATATTTATTCAATTTTATTTGAATTAAATCGACATAAGTAGTGTTGTTTCAGGAGTTCACAGAATTCTAGAGCTGAAAAGGGTCTAAATGGCCTTCTAATCACATCAAGCCCAAGAGTTTTATGTGGAGGAGGAAAGGCTTAGGAGATAGAAGGATCCATATTTAACAGCTATTTTCAAGTATTTGAAAGTGCAAGAGGTTTGCTGTGTTGGACCCAGGGAACAGAACCAGAATCAACAGTTGGAATTGCAAAAAGGTAGATTTATACTTGATATAGGGAAAAAGTCTTCAATAATTATATTACCCCACATTGAAATGGGCTATCTCAGGAGGAAGTGGTTTCTCTTTCATTAGAGATCAATATACAAAAGCTGGATGACTACTTAGCTGGAATAATTTTTATAAGGATTCCTATTCAAGCATTGATTGTATTATAGGACTTTTTTTAGTTTTGTTTTTATTTTTATTTTCATTTTTGTTTTTGACATTCTTCTTTTATTATTATATTTTTTTAGAAAAAAATTTTTCCATGGTTACATGATTCATGTTCTTACTACCCCGCAACATGCCCCCCAGCCAATGCACATTTTCATTGTTTTCTTTATTTAAAATTGAATTTCTTTATTATTTTTTAGGAAAAATTTCCAAGGTTACATGATTCATGTTCTTACTTTCCCCTTCACCCCTTGACCCCCCGCTCCATAACCAACACACATTTTCACTAGTTTCTTCATGTGTCCTCGATCAAGACATATTTCCATATTATTGATAGTTGTACTAGGGTAGTGATTTACAGTCTACATCCCCAATCATGTCTGCCTCAACCCATGTGTTCAAACAGCTGCTTTTCTTCTGTGTTTCCACTCTCCTGTGTTCGCCTAATTTACTTATAGTTTCTTTCTTTATATTCATGTCATTCATTCATTATGAATTTATCTTGGTGCAGGGTGTGAGATGTTGATCTAAACCTAATCTCTCCCATATTGTTTTCCAATTTTCCCAGCAGTTTTTGCCAAATAGTGGGTTTTTATCCGAAAAGTTGGGCTCTGGGTTTATCATAGACTGTCTTGCTGACATCACTTACCCCAAGTCTATTCCACTTATCCTCTCTTCTGTATCTTAGCCAGTTCCATATTGTTTTCATGACCACTGCTTTATAGTATAGTTTAATATCTGGTACTGCTAGCCCACCTTCCTTTACATTTTTTTTCCATTATTTCCCTTGATATTCTTGATCTTTTGTTCTTCCAAATGAATTTTCTTGTATTTTTTCCCTAATTCTGTAAAAAAGTTTCTTGATAGTTTAATAGGTATGGCACTAAATAAATAAATTAATTTGGATAGAATGATCATTTTTATTATGTTAGCTTGTCCTCCCCATGAGTAATCAATGTTTTTGCAATTGTTTAGATCTAGTTTTAATTGTTTGGGAAGTGTTTTGTAGTTGTGTTTATATAATTCCTGTGTTTGTTTTGGTAGATAGATTCCTAATTATTTTGTATTGTCTAGGGTGATTTTAAATGGTGTTTCTCTTTCTAATTCTTGCTGCTGAGATGTGTTGGAAATATATAGAAATGCTGATGATTTATGTGGGTTTCTTTTGTATCCTGCAATTTTGCTTAAGTTGTTCATTATTTCTACTAGCTTTTTAGATGATTCTCTAGGAATTTTTAAGTAGACCATCATATTATCTGCAAAGAGTGATAGCTAAGTCTTCTCATTGCCTATTTTAATAACTTCAATTACTTTTCTTTCTTTAATTTCTCCTGCTAGTGTTTCTAGTACAATGTTAAATAATAGAGGTGATAATGGGCATCCTTGTTTCATGCCTGATCTTATGGGAAGGCTTCTAATTTATCCCCATTGCATATGATGCTTGTTGATGGTTTTAGATATATACTATTCATTATTTTTTGGAAAGACCCTTCTATTCTTATACTTTCTAGTGTTTTTAATAGGAATGGGTGCTGTATTTTGTCAAAGGCTTTTTCAGCATCTATTGAGATAATCATGTGATTTTTGTTTGTTAGATTGTTGATATGGTCAATTATGTGGATGGTTTTCCTAATGTTGAACCATCCTTGCATTCCTGGTATAAATCCCACCTGATCATGATGGATAACCCTCATGATCACTTCCTGGAGTCTTTTTGCTATTATTCTATTTAAGATTTTTGCATCTATGTTCATTGGTCTGTAGTTGTCTTTCTCTCTTTATGGTCTGCCTCGCTTTGGAATCAGTACCAAATTAGTGTCATAAAAGGAACTTGGTAGGACTCTTCTTTTCTTATTATGTCAAATAATTTTTATTATATTGGGATTAGTTGTTCTTTGGATGTTTGTTAGAATTCATTTGTGAATCTATGAGGCCTTGGTGATGTTTTCTTAGGGAGTTTTTTGATGGCTTGTTCAATTTCTTTTCTGATATTGGATTATTTAAGTATTCTATTTCATCTACTGTTAATATAGGCAAATTATATTTTTGTAAATATTCATCCATATCACCTAGATTGCTATATTTATTGCCATATAATTGGGCAAAATAATTTTTTTTAATTTTTTAAACATTTATTAATATTCATTTTTAACATGGTTACATGATTCATGCTCCTACTTTCCCCTTCACCCCCCGCATTCCCCCACCATGGCCAATGCACATTTCCACTGGATTTAACATGTGTCATTGATCAAGACCTATTTCCAAATTGTTTATAGCTGTATTGTTGTGGTAGTTTCGAGTCTACATCCCCAATCATGTCCACCTCATCCCATGAGTTCAAGCAGTTGTTTTTCTTATATGTTTCTTCTTCCTCAGTCCTTCCTCTGAATGTGGGTAGCATTCTTTACCATAAATCCCTCAGAGCTGTCCTGTGTCATTGCTTTCTGCTGGTACAGAAGTCCATTACATTTGACTTTTCCATAGTATATCAGTCTCTGTGTACAGTGTTCTTCTGGCTCTACTCCTTTCACTCTGCATCAGTTCCTGGAGGTCTTTCCAGTTCACCTGGAACTCCTCTAGTTTATTATTCCTTTTAGCACAATAGTATTCCATCACCAGCATGAAACCACAATTTGTTCAGCCATTCCCCAATCGAAGGACATACCCTCCTTTTCCAGTTCTTTGCCACCACAAAAAGCACAGCTATAAGTATTTTCGTACAAGTCTGTTTGTTTATGATCTCTTTCAGTTACAAACCCAACAATGGTATGGCTGGATCAAAGGGCAGGCATAGCCCTTTGAGCATAGTTCCAAATTGCCAGGTAGAATGGTTGGATCAGTTCACGGCTCCACCAGCAATACATCAATGTCCCAATTTAGCCACATCCCCTCCAGCATTCATTATTCTCCCCTTCTTTCATTTTAGCCAATTTGCTAGGTGTGAGGTGATACCTCAGAGTTGTTTTGATTTGCATTTCTCTAATTATTAGAGATTTAGAATACTTTCTCATGTGCTTATTGATACTTTTCATTTCTTTAGCTGAAAATTGCCTATTCATGTCTCTTGCCCATTTTTTAATTGAGGAATGGCTTGATTTTTTATAAAATTAATTTAACTCCTTGTATATTTGAGTAATTAGACCCCTGTCAGAGTTTTTTGTTATGAAGATTTTTTCCCAGTTTGTTGTTTAACTTCTAATTTTGACTACATTGTTTTTGTTTGTACAAAAGCTTTTTAGCTAATATAATCAAAACTGTTTAATTTACATTTTTTAATTTTCTCTAACTCTTCCTTGGTTTTAAAAACTTTCCTTTCTCAGAGATCTGACAGGTATACTATTTTGTGTTCACTTAACTTATTTATAGTCCCTCTTTATATTCAAGTCATTCACCCATTCTGAATTCATCTTGGTGTAGGGTGTGAGATATTGATCTAAACCTAATCTCTCCCATATTGTTTTCCATATTTCCCAGCAGTTTTTCTCAAATAGTGGATTCATGTCCCAAAAGTTGGACTCTTTGGGTTTATCATACACTGTCTTGCTGATATCATTTACCCCAAGTCTATTCCACTGATCCTCCCTTCTGTCTCTTAGCCAGTACCATATTGTTTTGATGACTGCTGCTTTATAGTATAGTATAATATCTGGTACTGCTAGGCCACCTTCTTTCACATTTTTCTTCATTATTTCCCTTCATATTCTTGATCTTTTGTTATTCCAAATGAAATTTGTTATAGTTTTTCCTAATTCAGTAAAGAAGTTTTTTGGTAGTTTGATAGGTATGGCACTAAATAGATAAATTAATTTGGGTAGAATGGTCATTTTTATTATGTTAGCTCATCCTACCCATGAGCAATCAATCGCTTTCCAGTTGTTGAGATCCAGTTTTATTTGTTTGGAAAGTGTTTTATAGTTGTTTTCATATAATTTTATTTTATTCCCTCCCCCTTCTTCTCCCTTCCCTTTTATGACCTCCCCACTCCCCTGCTCCCCTTGGTTTATCCCTTCTGACTTTCTCAGTAGGGTTAGATAGAGTTTTTTATCCCAATGGATATAGCTACTCTTCCCTCTCTGGGTTGATTACACTGAGAGTAAGGTTAAATATTACCTCTTAATGCTCTCTTCTTCTTCTTCTTATAATAGTATTTGTCCCCTCCCCTTCCCATGCCCTCTTTGTGTGTAATAGAATATCCTATTTTTCTTATTCACTCAAGTTTCTCTTGGTGTCCCCTACTATTCACCCCCCTTTTTCACACCCCATGTCATCTTAGACCATTTAGTATTCCACCTTCTCCCTATGAATTATTCTTCTGATTGCTATAATAGTGAATACTCTAATAGTGAATAGAGTTCACTGCAGAAGATCATACATAGCATTTCTCCACATAGGAATATAGATAATTAGATCTTAATGAGGCCCTTAAAGAGGCAAATTTAAAAAAAAAATATGAGTTTTCTTTCTTTCCCCTCTGTATCTTATTTACCTTTTCATGTTTCTCTTGATTTTTGTGGTTGGATATCAAACTTTCCATTTAGTCCTTATCTCTTCTGTGCAAATACTTGGAAATCTTCTATTTTGTTGAATGCCCGTACTTTTCCCTGGAAGTATATAGTCAGTTTTGATGGGTAGTTGATCCGTGGTTGAAGGCTCAGCTCTCTTGCCTTTCTGAATATCATATTCCAAGCCTTGCGGTCTTTTAGCGTGGAGGCTTCCAGATCCTGTGTGATCCTGATTGGTGCTCCTTGATATCTGTGTTGTCTCTTTCTGGCTTCTTGTAAGATGTTTTCTTTTACTTGGAAGTTCTTGAATTTGGCTATTATATTCTTGGGTGTTGTCTTTTCTGGGTCTAGTGTAGAGGGTGATCTATGTCTATATTGCCCTCTTGTTGTAGAACTTCAGGGCAATTTTGCTGAACAATTTTTTTAGTATGGAGTCCAAGTTTCTATTAAATTCTGCTTTTTCTGGAAGATCAATGATTCTCAAATTGTGTCTTCTAGACCGGTTTTCTTGGTATGTTACTTTCTCATTGAGATATTTCATGTTTCCTTCTATTTTATCAGTCTTTTGACTTTGTTTTATTTGTTCTTGCTATCTTCAGAGATCATTGGCTTCTAATTGCTCAGTTCTAGCCTTTAGGGACTGGTTTTTGGCTATAATCTTTTGGTTTTCCTTTTCAATCTGGTCATTTATGGTGTTCAATTTTCTTCTCAGTTCATTTGATTTCTGAGCCTCACTTTCCAATTGTGAAATTCTGCCTTTTAAACTGTTATTTTCTTGCCAGATCTCTTCCATCTTTCTCATTATCTCAGATTTTATCTCTTCAATAGATTGTGACCAGTTTTCATTATTTTGGGAAGGTTTGGATATGTTTTCTTGTTTGTTCTCCTCTGTTGTCTGTATTTTTTTCTGTGTAAAATTTGTCAAGTGTTCCAGTGTTCTTCTTGATAATCTTTCTCTTCTGGGGTTCTTGATTTTGGCCTTCCATTGTTGTTAGCCCAAAACCTTCTCCTATTTATCCTCACTCAGGGTCTGTCTGTGCTCTCTAGGCTCCTGAGGTCTTTGATCTCGTTGTTCTCAGGGTTTAGCCTCCTGTTGTCCCTGGTCTGTCCCTCTGCCCGAGGCTCCTTCAGCAGTCTTGGGCTGCTTCCACAACCGTGCTCTTTTCTGCACCGGGTCCCCACTTGAGGTCCAAGCCTGCACTTGAGATCCTTGTCCTCGCCTAGGTCAATGCCTTCACCCACACAGGTGCAAAGGAAAGTCCATGAGTGTTCTTTAGCCTCTTGGGGTCCTAAGACTTGCTGCTCTCAGGAACAATCCCTGGAGCTGCCAGTGACTTAATGGGTATTCCAAGTCTGCTTCAACTCTTGTGGGCTGGCCTTGGCGCTGTGCGTGGTATTGGAGGTAGGTGAGGGGCTTCTTCCTCTCGCGTTTTAGTGAGAGCTGTTTCACCCCTTTATAGTGTGGAAATGCCCCGATTCTGCGTACCTTCAATGCTGTACTCTGTTGTAGCGTACCTTCAATGTTGTGCTCTGTTGTGGGGTCCCTTCGTTCATCTGGATTCGTTTTTATGTCCCCTTGAGGAGTCCTGTATGCTTCGGTTAGGAGAGATTGAGCAGCTGCTCCTTACTCTGCCGCCATCTTAACTGGAAGTTGCAAAATAGTTTTTAATGATCACCTTAATTTCCTCTTCATTAGAAGCAAGGTATCCCTTTTCATCTTTAATACTGTTAATTTGGTTTTCTTCTTTACTTTTTTTTATTAGATTTACCAGTACTTTGTTTATTTTATCCATTTTTTCAAAATACTAGCTTCAAGTCTTATTTATTAATTCAATAGATCTTTTACTTTCAATTTTATTTATTTCTCTTTTGATTTTTAGTATTTCTAATTTAGTTTTCATCTGGGGATTTTTAATTTGTTCATTTTCTAGTTTTTTAATTTGCACGCCCAATTCATTAATCTCTGCCCTCCCTAATTTGTTAATATATGTACTCAGTAATATAAATTTTCCCCTTAGAACTGCTTTGGCTGTATCCCATAAGTTTTGGTAAGAAGTCTTATAATTGTCATTGTCTTTAATGAAATTATTAATTGTTTCTATGATTTGTTCTTTTACTTATTTATTTTAGAGAATCACATTATTCAAATTCCAATTAGTTTTTGGTTTGTCTCTCCATGTATCTTTGTTAATAACTATTTTATTGCATTATGATCTGATGTGGTTGCATTTATTAATTCTGATTTTTTGCATTTTTGACATATTTCTTTGCCCTAGTATATGCTCAATCTTTGTCAATGTTCCACATGCTTCTGAAAAGATAGTGTATTCCTCTTTGTTCCCATTTATTTTCTCCATATATCTATTAACTCTAATTTTTCTACGGTTTCATTCACCTCTCTTATCTCTTTCTTATTTAGTTTTTGGTTTGTTTTATCTAGATCTGATAGGGGAAGGTTGACATCACTCACTAGTATAGTTATGCTATCTAGTTTGTCCTTGAACTCCACTAACTTCTCCTTTAGAAATTTGGATGTTGTATCTTTTGTTGCATACATGTCGAGTACTGATATTTCTTCATTGTTATACTGCCTTTTATTAGGATGTAGTAACCTTCCCTGGCTCTTTTAACCAAATCCATTTTTACTTCCCGGGTCAGAAATTATGATTGCAATTCCTGCCTTCTTTTCCTTATTTGTAGCCCAATAGATTTTGCTCCAGCATTTCATTTTTACTCTATAAATGTCTGCCTACCTCATGTCTGTTTCTTATAGAGAATATATGGTATGATTTTGGTTTCTATTCCAATGAGCCATTTGCTTCCGTTTTATGGGAACGTTCATCCCATTCACATTTAGAGTTATAATTATCAACTGTGTATTCCCAGACATTTTGATTCTCTCTCCTTGTCCTGCCCTTTCTTCTTTCACCATTTCCTTCTATACCAGTGTTTTGTTTTTAATCAGCTCCCCTGATCCTCTTCCTTATTATACTTCCCTTTCTTTGCTCTGAATTCTTATTCCCCTCTTATTCTTCTTTAGGGTCTTTTTAAGTTGCTCCCTCCTGCCCTCTTCCTCCCAAGTGTTGCTTCCCTCACCTCCAGTCCTTTTGTTACTTCTCTCTAGGGGGCGAATCAATTCTACTTCTCTCTAGGGGGTGAATCAATTTTCTGCCCTAATCAATCTGATTTGTCTTCCCTCTTTAATTTAATTTAAATGCACTTAAATATTAAGTATTTCCTCTCTTCAATCTCTTTACCCTTCCAGTGTATTGATCTTCTCCCCCTTTTTTCCCATTTTGTTAATATTATCTCCTTTTCCCCTCTATAGTTTTATATATGTATATATGTATATATACATACACACACACATACATACACATATATCTACACATTTCATCCTATACAGTTTGTCACTATTCCCTCTAAGTAAACTTCTTCTAGTTACCCTATTGTTAAAATTTTTTGATATTTACCAGTATCTTCATTTATTCTAGAGATACAAATCAATTGAAGTTATTGGGTGCCTTAAAGATTTTTTTTGGTTTTGTGTTTGTGTTTTCCCCCACTTTCTTAATTACCTTATGTTGTTTCTCTTGAGTTCTGTGTTGGGCACCTAGGAAGTCATCAATTTTATTGAATTACCATACTTTCCCCAGCAAAAATATAGTCAGTTTTGCTGGATAGTTGATTCTTGGTTGTAGACCCAGTTATCTTGCTTTCCAGAATATTGTATTCCATGCCTTCTGGTCCTTCAATGTAGATGCAGCCAGATCCTGTGTTTTCCCTAACTGTGGTTCCCTGGTATCTGAATGACTTTTTCTTAGCAGCTTGTAATATTTTTCCTTTGTTTGGTAGTTTTTAAATTTGGCTATAATATTCTTGGAAGTTGTTAGTTGTGGATTTAAATGTAGGAGGTGATCTGTGGATTCTTTCAATTTCCATTTTTCCCTCTTTTTTGAGAGTGTCAGGGCAGTTTTCTTGGATAATTTCCTGTAAGATCATATCCAAACTTTTTCTTTTGTCATGATGTTCTTGATAGACCAGTAATTCTTAAATTTTCTCTTCGAGATCTGTTCTCCTGATCTTTGGTTGAATCAATGACGTGTTACATATTCTCTTCAAATTTTTCATTTTTTTATTTTGTTTTCTATATTCTTGCTGCCTTGTGAAGTCATTTGCTTCTAGTTGTTGAGTTCTAATTTTTAAAGACTGAATTTCATCCCTGGCTTTTTGGTGAACCTTCTCCTTCTGGTCTGATTTTTTTTATAGATCCTCTTTCACCTTCTTTGCTTCTTTTTCAAGCTGGTCAATTTTGAGTTTTAACACTTTATTTTTTTGTTTTAGTTCATGTATTTCCTTTTTCAAATTGTCTTCAGCCTCTCTTGATTGCTTTTTGAGTTCATGAAGTTCTTGAGTTAATTGAATTTTGACATCTTCCAAAGCCTATGTCCAATTTGCTGGAGCTTCCTGATCTTCTTTTATTTCATTTGCTGGTTGTTTTTTCCACTTCCTGGAAAGGAGCTGTCAAATGTAATTTCTTTTTTTCTTTTTCTGTTGTTTACTCATATTTTTTCCTTTTCCGTTCTGCTAGTTTAAGTAGATGGATTTAATGAGCTTTGATGAAAGATATTCCCCCAACTGGCAATGGAGGTTTGTAGTTACATTCTCTAGAGTCAGTGGGGGAGGGGTTTTTGGAGTTTCCCTGCCCTCTGATGACTTCTTGTCTGTCCAATTGATGGGATTAAGCCTGTACTGAATTAGTCTATATTATTTAATGTGCTCTGAGGTTAAAATTGAGAGAGAGAGAGAGAGAGAGAGAGAGAGAGAGAGAGAGAGAGAGAGAGAGAGAGAGAGAGAAAAGGATGGTGGGGACAAGATGGGAGTGTTTTCACTGAGCTTTCCTGCTATAGGGTCCCCTGCTCTTTGTTGCTGTTATACCTAATTTTCATTTCTCTCCAAGGGCTCTGTTCTCTATCTTGGTGTAGTAAAGCAAGTAGGTCTGAAGTTTTGTTCCACCTAAGCTGCCATTTTCCAAGCATTTTTGCTGTTTCTCCGGCTTTCTCTTCTAGCCACCTCCCTGGAACCTGCGTTCAACTTCCAGAATCTGGCACCAGCAAGGCCCTCTGTCCGGGCTGGTTCGCCTGCCCCCCTGTCTGGAGATTTCAGGGGCCCCTAGAGACTCTGCAGAGCACATCTGGGAGGGGTCCTGGGATTCCCCTTCTATACCCTTGGACCCAACAGTTCAAGAATTCAAGCCTTTTTCTTGACCTACCTCTTGAGCTGTCTAGTAGTAGGATCCCTCTGCTTTGTCCTTTTGTGAGATTTGGTCCTCTTTCTTCTTGAAGAAGGCTTTGTTTTCTTTCTTGGTGTGGAAGGGGTGAGGAGGTTTTAAGATTTGTTCTATCTAAGCTGCCATCTTCTTGGAATCTAGAGGACTTTTGAAATCTCCCTCCCCCCCCCAACTCTGAGATTCTGTGATTCTACATTAGAAATAATTAAAATTGAAATAAATAAATAAATGAAAGCAGTATTTCTGGATCTCACTACAACAGGTGAAAAATTAGTATAACATTTTAAAGCATAACATTGTATTCTTTATTTTTAAGTATTCACTCTTAGCTACTGATTATAGAGTCTTCGAGGGACAGTATTAATATATAAAATGCCTTCTTGTTCATGAACTCAAGTTTTTCTCATTCAGCCACCAAGCAAATAGCCATTTATAAATTAGTAAAAAGATATACCTTTGGTGATGATGAATAGGTAAATTATAGTTCTTTTTCTATACTGTTCTCATTCCTCATATGCAATTATGTTCACAGAGTAGATGGAAAATTTAAAGGAATTAGGATTTCTTCTATGTTCACTAATTATTGATATTAAAGAATTTAACAATGTAGAACTAATTCAGCTTTAAAAAGGAGGAAAGGGGGCAGCTGGGTAGCTCAGTGTATTGAGAGCCAGGCCTAGAGTTGGGAGGTCATAGGTTCAAATCTGGCCTTAGACACTTCCCAGCTGTGTGACCCTGGGAAAGTCACTGGACCCCCATTGCCTACACTTATCATTCTTCTGAC
This sequence comes from Gracilinanus agilis, assembly GCF_016433145.1. Taxonomy (NCBI): domain Eukaryota; kingdom Metazoa; phylum Chordata; class Mammalia; order Didelphimorphia; family Didelphidae; genus Gracilinanus; species Gracilinanus agilis. Next base: position 96,687,454 of record NC_058133.1, on the reverse strand, counting down.
TTGGAGCCAATTCAAAGTATTGACAACAAGATGGAAGGTAAGGGTTTTAGTAAAAAATAATTAAAAAAATAAAAAGAATGAAAATGTGCAAAACATTATCTAGAATACTGAAGCATTAACACAAATTCATCTCTAAATCTTCTCCAATCTAAACATATATAATTATTTCAAATTCCTTCAAACAGTTCAAACCATGTTAATTGCTCTCTGGTGGGTGATATCTCTGTTATTAATACCCTTCGTAAAAGGTAGGTCTCAGACATGAATGCAATATTCCATTATGTGGTCTGACTAGGGAGGAGTCCATTTGAACTGTCTTCTACTTCTTAATTCCTGAATGTGACATTTTTCTTAATGTAGCTCTGTTGGCTATATCAATGAATGCAATATTCCTGAAGGCAGGCACTCTTTCATATTTGGCTTTAAATCCTACCACCTACCAGAATAACTTGTATGTAGGTGGTATCTAATAAATGCTTCTCACATTGAATATCACACTGACTCATGCTGAGTTTGTAATCCAATTACTCTCAGACTGTCAACAAAGGGCTGTTTAGCTTTGCTTCCCTCATCTTGTTCTTAAAAGGATGATTTTTTTTTGGGGGGGACCTACATAATATAATCTACATTTATCCTCATTGATGTTAATCTACTTTGATTCTGTCTAGTATTCTAACCTGACTTTCTGAATCTTGAATGTTATCCAGGGTTTTCACTTTGTCATTCTGGCACTGTTCCTAGTTTTGCCATCTGTGTTTAGGTTGAACAAAACTAATTTCAAGTGTCCTTGCAATGTTTTAGCTATTTGAGTATCATTTCAATACATGGAGAGAATTAGTTGCCTCCCTTACTTTGTATCTAAAGGAATAATAGTTTTAAAAGTAGTATCATTGTCCTACATGTAAGAAAAATTACAACAAATTCTTAATAATCAGAGTGAATGACTCAGAAATGAAATGGGCTCTGGTGGAAAGTGATAGGTTTTCTTTCTTTTTTAGCTTAATTTGTTATACGTTCCCTTCATTTTTGAAAAATATTCTGATATATAATGAGCTATTCCTTATAACAAAAAATAAATTTAGAAAAACCTATCAAAACATCAACATTTTTTTTCACTAAATTTGATATTCTCTGTTTTCCCTTACCTTTTGAAAGAAGGGAGGAAAGTTATGTTTTTCATATCTTTGGGGCCCCAAAGAAGCATTTAGCTTCTTCTTATTGTCATTCATTCCAATTTTATTATTTGGTCATTGGGAATAATACTTTCCTGGTTCTCCTTATTTCACTCTACATGCTTCTTTGAAATATTCACATTCATTACCTCTTGGCCTTTTGACTAAGATCAAGTGAAATATTCACATTTATTAATTCTGATGATCTTCTATTACATTCATTTATCAATGAGCTATTTTGTAGATTCTTTGTAGAGTGAGTAAATTTTCAGTGGATATCTGATTCAGGCAAGGCTAGATGACTGCATCTTAGTCTATGACAAAAGGAATTTTTTTTTTTTCAGTTTGGGTTGAACTAGATAGTTATTGTTTTCACCAACTTTGAAATTCTGTGATGTATGAGTTGCCATGAAGTAAAGTCTATAGTAGTACTACAAATTATCATATAGATTGAAAAGAAATCTAATTAATGTCAAATGCAACTTTGTGGGAATAGGTAAATCAATATTATAAATAATAATAATGGAGAAACAAATAGAGAAGAATATCAAAGAAGTATTCTGAAGAAAAAAAGGGAGATTTGCACTGATAGATCTTGTCATAAACCTTTCAGAAAAACTGTCTAATTATCATTATCATTTGATTAATAAGATAAAATACATAATATATAACATATATGAATACATATTTATATAATATTCATGTAGTATTTTTGGATAATACAGAATATTTATATGAATATCCATTTATACAATATTGGACTATTGTTCACAGGAATGATGTTCTAAATTATCTTTCCCATCAAAAGAACTGAATTTTGATAAACCATCCTTAATTTAACTAGGGCCCCTTTTGAACCAATAATCCACATTTAGGAGACAGCTGGCATAGATTTTAGATTCTGTGCCTGGCTGTGAAACAAAGCCAAGTACACTGGTGCAAATGGGGATCAAACACATGACTTTGGCTTATTATAAATGTTCACTGAATAGAAGAGCAAAAAATTTAAAAGATTTAAGTATACATTGTAACCAATTAAGTTCTCTGGCCACAAATTCTTACTGCTGCTACAGCAAGTTAAAAAAAAACATATCCAATTATTCTATGACCTCATTATCATTGTTATTTTTATTTCCTTCTTTTCTATAACCATGTGTATTTGAATGGATTTTATCATTCTGCATATTATTATTATTACTTATAAATATATGACATCAAAAACCACATAAAGAGGCGCATATTTTGAATGTTAGTCCAAATTTAGAGTCTGAATAAAAATACTAATGTTCTGCTGGGGTAAGAAACTAAATTGACTCATCTATTTTCTAAAAGTTTAGACTACTTAGAAGTGATTAATATTCCCTGTCCAAGTTATCTGAGACTTTCTTGGTAGGTGTTCACTTATTAGTGAGTATTTGAAGTGGATCATTGAAGGACTGTTATTAGTATACAAAGAAAGTGTTACTGAGTCAGCTGTTAAGATACAGTGAAAACATAAGTACTATTGATTGAAGCAGGTAGATTAATATACTATAATGGCCTTAATCATCAGCTGCTTGATGTTTGATTCACACTCAATTCATTTTCGGATAATTTAATTTTATCCTCCCAATGAATGTCATAAAGAAGTTGGAAATGTATATTATAACTACTATTTTATTATAAACTACTAAGTCTAAATTTATAATATATTTAACAAAATAGATATAGAGGAAATGAATTACCTGGATAAGTAAAGGAAAAAATACCTTTTGGCCTCATCAAGCTTTCTGGGCAAAATTAATGTTGAAAGGGAAAATCTAACTGGAAAATAACTGTAATGAACTGGTTTAAAGTTATTTCTGCTGATCTTCATGTTTGTACTTGACCAAGCTTCGAGGGATCAGTAGCTATTGATTCTCAGATTTATCTTTGGTGTGTCTTTCTCACACTAGAGATTGATTCTTTCCATATCTCTTTAAATGTGTTTGTTATCCTGACATTTTCCTAGTAAGTGATTAGATATAGTAAAAACTAACTTAAATCACAAAATTTTTATATGATCATTGGGGATTAGACACTCCAGTAGTCTTTTTATAGTCCCTTTTACTGGTACTATTGAATGCATCAATTCCATTTAGTCCATTTCAATTCTTTCAAAAGAACTATGCACAAACTATATCTTATGGATGAAAAAAAGAGTGATTTTTAGTAGAACTCCTGAGCTAAAAGTTGGAAAGGTGCTATTTGCAAGCTATCTCCATTTCTTGACTTGTGGATGTCAATTAGAATCCACAGGAATATATACCATAGGGTCTTTTTTATTTTATGGTGGCTTAATTGAAGTTGGTATACTTTCTTCAATTGTTCATGGATTTGTGACTTTAATAAGTAGATATTCCTATCACAGATTCATGGCACAGCTGCTTTATGATAGACTAGTAATTAGTCTTTAGGAATCATTTGCTAGGGTGAAAAATGTCTTCATTTTCAGACAATCTGGTGATAAGATGCTTTTAATTTAACTAAGGTAGGGTTCATATAATGATAAACAATAACAAAAATAATGATAATATCATTTACATATTATTTTTAAGATTTTCAAAGTGTTTTAAACATCTTCAAAAATACACTTGGAGGCAGATACTATTATTATCCCCATTTAACAGATGAGAAAACTGAGGTAGACAAGTTAAGTGACTTGAGATCAGAAAGTTGCCAACAATCCATAATCAAAGTGTTTCCAGCTTGACTGGATCTACTTACTATATTGCCATTGTATTTGGAAATTGGGATCACTTCAAATGCTGTGAACAAACTTTGGAAGGTTAGTTCTTTTTGTTGTGAAACTCTTTATAAATTCATGATAGCCTATGCAGGAAATTTGGCTCATAGCCTCTTCTAAATTTTATCAGTCTGGCCAGGACCGTAAACAAACAAACAAACAAAAAAAAACAGTGCCTCATTTTTATAAAAATTGGGCCAAATTCAGCTATCGTGAAAGTCAGACTCTCTCCCTACTTCCTTTTCTCTTCCATTCATCCTCTATTAATTAAAAATCCTTAGAGATTTCAAAACAAATATTACTTTCATTTTCAAATTCATGATGCAGAAGTATTAGCTAACACCTTGATTCCCCCTCTGATAATCATAATAAAACCCTTTGAAGTGAGAAAAATTAGTAAAACTCCAAGGACATAAAAATGAGGACACCCATATGGTAAAGTCACTGGCGTCATTGAGAAGGGAAAGTATTTGAACCACTTTGGAATGGATGGGATCAGTCATGGTCACAGTGTACAGGAAGCATAATGTCATTTTTATTATCTTTATATGACATGGAGGTATGCTTTGCTAAAGGACAGCAGAAAAAAAAATGAGAAGATATTACAGGTATGTGCAGGGAGGGTCCATCCCTTGAAATTCTACAAAGGTAGAACATTCAGGAATTGTTAAATTGAATAAATAATTGGAATATAGAAATTATTCTTACCACCACCAAAACTAGACTAAAATTGATAGCTTTTTCTCTCGTGAGACTCTCACTATTTGGGTGAAATGTACCTTAGTTGCCATCTATTTCATTGCCTGGATTTTACAGGTGAAGAAAGTAATATCATTTATCTATTGCTATAAGATTTACAAAGTACTTTAAAATATCTTCACAAAACACTTGGAGGTAGATGCTATAATTATTCCCATTTAACAGATGAGAAAACTGAGCTAAGGAAAGACATGAAGACTTATGTGATTGTCCTAAAATCACACATTGGTGAAGTCAGGACTCGGACCCATTTCTCCTCATTTATAGTCAGTGCCCTTTCTACCACAACAAGATGATTCTAATGGACTCCAATCAGAACTAAATCATTCATGCAGATTATCAGCTCATGAACTTTCCCTGCAGGGTAGAAACAGAGTATTATCTTCACAACATTTTGAAAAGGTTATAAAATTGACCCCGGTAGGTATGTTGCCATAAGTCTCTTGAAGAAAGTTCCCAAATTATGTAGGAGATCTTTACAGAGTATGTGAGGAAAATTGAATAACATCCTCTTTCCCAAACAGAGTAAATTTAGAAGATGATAATTTGCTCTTGGATACCTTTCCCTAACTTCATATCACAGAGTTAATGAATTTCTATTAAACAACTTTATCCTGTCTTTGTGCTGTTTGTGCATCAAACAGCAATTTTCTGACTCAGGTACCAAGAACATATTCTAGCACAAACTAGGTGGTATTAATATTAGTAGGAATCAGATTTATCCTTCAATTTCATGGCAATAATAGTAATAATAGTAATAGTAGCTGCAATTTATATAGGGATTTGGAATTGTGATGATGATACAAGTACCAGACTAAAAAGTAAGGATTTTCAGTTCTTTAAATGAGATGAAAATTATAGACCAGTGAGGGAAACTAAGTTATATTTTATTCCTTCTTTTTGACTTTACTCTTTTTTTAAACATTTATTAATAATCATTTTTAACATGGTTACATGATTCATGCTCCTACTTTCCCCTTCACCCCCCGCTCTCCCCCCACCCATGGCCGACGCACATTTCCACTTTGACTTTACTCTTAAGGGTCTAATTAATAGGATATCCAGCTCAGTATTTTATATCCATTCAATTTGTTCTTACAAAATGCCTCTCTACCTATACAGTGCAAACACAGTCTAACTTTCTATGATCCTATGGTTTCTTAGTTTAAATTATTTTTATTTTATTTTTTCCTGATTGCATATATAGAACCAGTTTTTAACATTTGTTTTCTGACATTTTGTGATCCAGATTTTCTTCTTCCCTCCCCTTTTGCTTCATGATATGGCAAGTAATGTGTTATAAGTTATGTAATGTGGTATCATATAATACATATTTCCATATTTATCATATTGTGGAAGAAGATTCATATTGCATATTCAAGAAAAAATACTCATAGAAGAAATAAAACAAAAAATGGAATGCTTTGATCTACATTCAGACTCCATCTACAGTTCCTTCTTTGTTTGTAGATAGCCTTTTTTCATCATTAATCTTTTGGGATTGTCTTGGATTCTTGCATTGTCAACGATAGTTGTTATTTATAGATGATCACTGTACAATATTGATGTTACTGTGTACAATATTCTACTGGTTTCTCTCATATCCTATGATTTCTCATATGAATAGTTATCCAAAGACCTATATAGGAAGTAAGGAGACCCTGTTCTAGTTTTAGTGTAATGGGAAGGACGTTTTTACCTTTTGTATTTGGTTCAAACTTCTTTGAACATAATGTTGGACTTCTAGACCAAGTGAAAATCTTAGAATAAATGAACTTCTAGCTGAATGGAAGCACAGGAAGCACATTAGTTCCTGTTTTGTGGAGGTTGTCAGGTAGTCCTCCCTGGCATTTACTCACTTATGGACTATTGCAGACAATATATATAGAAGCATACATTTGTTTCCTTTTTAGCATAAATCATGGCCTATTAGCATTTTCCCATTGGAGAATCTATCACATGAATCTTCCAGAGAACTATTTTCTAATTTCTCCCTTCACTGCACCTGAATAAACAGAAATATCAGGAAAATAAGAACACAAAACAGTTCCCTTTTATTCTGTCATCTTTTCACTTGGCATCATTTGGACCAAAATCCACATTTATTCTCAGTGAGGTTCTCCCTCTCCAAGAAGCCTAATTGTACCCTTACCACTTACCAAATTAAAAAAAAAAACTATTGAAGGAAATTATTAAATTTTCCTGTTTAGTTTTCAAATTCTCCAAAGAAACATTTTCTGGTGAAAAATGTAGCTCCCGCCAAAATCTCTAGTAAATTAATATTACTCCCAAAGGAATTCTATAATATAGATGTGTCCTAAGAAATGTATATTATTATCAAAGATTACATTGTATTAACCATGTTTCTGTTTCATGGGAGAAAAATATTTTTAAAGCTTTAGAAAGTGAATCAACATTGTTTTGTTAAATCCTCTAAACCCTATTTGTTTGTAATTTTTATTTCTAATTAGCTGTGAAGAAGATAAGATAAACAAATCAGAAAAAAACCCTCTCCTTTGTAATATATCTCTGGATGGTGCTTGTTGGCAAATTAGGTAATTTCTTAATCTTTTTTTCCTTCCCAATACTTCTCTAGAGATTATAGTGCTTACCTCATATCTCCCAGTGTTAATAACTCACCCACACCAGAAGCAGTCTCTGATAATTTCAATCACTTCTGTTCCCAGCTACTTGTTTCTCCTTAGTGCAAACAATTATGTTAAGATACTTTCCCATAAATTGTTGAAGGAAACTCAATTCTAGCACCTAGCCATTTGAGGTGCAGAAGAATAGTTATACTTACCGTATTCCCACAACAATTCAAAATGAGGGACAACTGATGGAATATAGAAAGTGGCAAACTGAGGATTGATGCCAGGAAAAGCTTCCTTACATTAGAAGTTTTCAATAAGTTAAATGGACTGTCTTGAAAGGTACTGATTTCCTCTCTATGAAGATCTTTAAACAGAAATCAGATGACCCCCTCTCTTGAGTATGTGATAGCAAGGATTATGTTTTCATTATGGATTGAACAATATGATTATCATAACCATAAAATTCTCTGCTTTTCTAAAGAAAAAAAATTTTAAAAAAGATTAGGTTAGTAGTGATCATACACTATATGGTGGAGGTCTGTAACTTGAAAACCTTACTGTTCACTGATACTTTAGAACATTATTTATTTTTCTATCATGTGATCAGTGTAGAAAAACAATCAAATCTTGGTACCTTAGCTTTCCATTTATGTTATGGATAATTAAAACTCTTTGGGGGCAGCTGGGTAGCTCAGTGGGGTGAGAGTCAGGCCTAGAGACAGGAGGTCCTAGGTTCAAACCTGGCCTCAGCCACTTCCCAGCTGTGTGACCCTGGGCAAGTCACTTGACCCCCATTGCCCACCCTTACCAATCTTCCACCTATGAGGCAATATACCAAAGTACAAGGGTTAAAAACAAACAAACAAAAAAAAAACCTCTTTGATCTTGATATTAGGAAAGGTAGGTAGGGTTATAATTTTGTTTTTATGATTTTAGTCTACTTTAATGCTACTTTGTGGGGTGGAGCAAGTTATGACATTAAAATACAAGTCTGGACAAGTTTTACTATTTTCTAAGGCATCGAGTATGTACTTGGAAAGAGATCATGTCTTTTTTGCAAAGTCCATGCTAGCCAACCATAATGAAACTGAACATTTGGTAATGAGGTTTTGGGATATGGCAACCATTAGAACAACAACAAAAATTTCAGAATGATCTTCAGTCTTTTCTTCCCACTTCTGATTTTACAAGGACGGTAACAGAGTAGAACAAGAGAGTACAGATTTTGCCAAGAATCATAGCTTTTTAACCTTTTGTACATATTCATCTTGTAATCCTACAACATTGACATCCTTGTTTTTTCTCACACATAACTGCATCATTTGATCTTTAAATGTTTTCACTGGCTGGCCCCCATGTTTGGAATGCTTTCTCTTCTCATCCTAGCTTTCCTGGCTTCCTTCAAATCTTAGATACTTTGTTTCCTTCTGAAAGAAGTCTTTACCATTATTCTTTAATCTTTTCCCCTTCCCTTGGAAACTGCTCCCATTTTATCCTCTATGTGTCTTGTTTATACATAGTTGGCTTTTATTTTGTTTTCCCCATTAGATTGTGATTTTTTTTTTGGTGACAGGTAATGTGTGCCCTTTCTATCCTTAGCACTTAGTACAGTGCCTGGCACTTAGTAGGTACTGAATAAATGCTATTTGTCTCTGACTAGCTGTTGATATTCTAAATGCGATATGTCTATCTGTTGATGATTGATCCTTGAAGGAAATGAATGATATAAATAATATCATTCATACCACAAGTAACACCAGAAGACAAAATGAAATTGTAAATAAGTGGAAGGATGGTTCACAAATTCTCCTTGTAGAAGCAAATAAAGACTTAGTAGAGTTGGTCTTATTGTGTGTGCCAAGTGTAAAAATAAAAAGGTGAGCTGTAAAAATAAATAGGTGAAAACTATTTAAATAAAGGTTCAAAACTGTTCAGATACTTTTGATAGGTATAATCAAAAGTATCTTCAGTGATAAAGAGAAGTGAAGCTCATATGTGAACTTCTCTTCAGGGTCAAGGGCAAGGATGTTAAAGAGACTCATAAAAAATAAACTATTTATTCAGAGTATATAAGGATAAAAAGAATTTCTAACTCTAAGGGATTCTAATTCCATCCAAATAAAGCTCCCTGGTTCCACAAGGAACTGTTTCTCCTGTGTCCACAGGCTATACTGATCCTCCCTGATCTAACTCAAAATTTTACTATTCTAAATAAAACTACCAATATTATCCTTATAATTCTTTACTTTGCCTCTAAGTTATAAAAATAACAACGGCTAGCTGGTTGAGTCTCAACAAGAATCAAGTTAGGACTCTGAGCCTTCACAGATGCAGAGTCCAAACCAAAGGCCAGGGTTTTCTTTGGTCCTCTCAGAGTTAAATTTATCTATATAAAACCACAATAGATAGTTAATAGTGTTTCCCAAGTTTGAAAAAGAAAACACTGAGCTCCTTCAGGTGTTTCCCTCCTTTCCTTCTATCTCAGACAGGAGAGAGAGTCTCTGTGAGTGACTCTGCCAAGTGCCAGAGACCAACTGCCAACTGCCACACCCAGAGAGAGTAACTGTCACAGAAAAAAATGGTTACAACTGTCAACATTTGAAATTAACTCTCTCTCCCAGCTCTGCTTGAAACTCCCATTTTTTCTCAAGCCAGCTTCTCTACTTCTTATCTCTAAACTAATATAACAGTACTTATTTTCTAATATCATCCTTATACAAGGCAACAAAAACACTTTTATGAGCAATTTAATAATCTCATAGTATTCATGATGTGCATTTACAAACAAACAAACAAACAAATAAACTCTGAAAATAATTATATCTTTTGGATATGTAGAGAATTATGTAGTAAGATCACCTGTTTTGTCATTGCCTAGACCCCTACTTGCACTGGGACCACTGTAGCAGCCAGCTTTTTATTCTTTTTCCCCATGTTGATAGAGTTGCCTCTGAATTCTGTGCATAACCCACTTAGGCTGTTGAGAAGCAAAGCATAGAGAAACACACATCTGTAATTCATGTTAAGAAGTAGCTTAAGGAGAAGTCTAACTTTCCTGGGAAAGCATTGTGGGGAAGAATTTCTGAAGTTATGTGACATTTGAGACCAAGAACTTTCTTCATTTCTACCTGAGTCAAATTGCCATTCTTCCATTTGCACTTGAGTAAAACATAGGCAATATAACCTACCCAGTGGTCCATCTAACATAGAACTTTGTATGCAGCCTGCATTCCAAAAACAGAGACTGATATCTTTAGTCTTGCCAATGGATCACTTTAATAATTTAGTGTTTATTATGTTTTATTGTACAGGGTATCCTATAGACTAGATTGTTGAAGTGAGAAAAGAATCAACCAAACTGATTAAATTTGGAAATATTTTCTACTTCATACTCTATACTTCTCCCTTGCCTAAAGTTAAATTCCTCTTATAAAAATAAATCTCTTGGAGATATGTATGTGAAAAAAAATGAAAATAATTTCACCTTATGCACCAATATGTATTGCAGAGAATGAGGATGTAGATAGGTTCTTTTTTAAGACTTTATATATAATGATCTACTTTGAGTTATGTGCATTTTAATATTTAAGTGAAATGATGAGCAAGGAGGAAGATGGCAAAAATACACTAGAAAACATGGTTTAATAGAAAGAAATGAAGCCAGACTCAAAGACTCTGCCAATGCCTCACACATCTGCAAAAAGAATACTTTTTTCCTGTTCCAAATGGCATCATTTAAAAATGAATATGCTTATTTTTTTTAACATGTGACAAATAGTTACCAGTGTGGCAGTGTTTTCCAAATTAGGTGTCCACATACAGTTGGAACATCGACTTGTTTGATATCTATGATATCTATGAAATCATAGTCTGAACCAGAAGAAGGAGAATACAAAAGAGAAGATATAGTAACCAAATGGAACAACATTATTCTGAACTATTTTACTAAATTGTTGTTGTATTAAAGAAAAAAAAAGGTAAATATGTTTTAAAGTCATTTACAGAGCCTTCCACACTTTCTTAAGGAAGTTTTCCCAGTGCAAACCATTGCCTTCCTAAGGACAGACTAAAAGTATCAAAAAATACTATAATAACTGAATCTACTTCCAAGTAGAGATATGGATTACAAGGGGAAAACTAGTTCAGGATATAAACTCATTTGCAATATATAAAGATGTGGTTGATGGATTAATATGAACACTATCACATCAAAAATTAGTAAGAAAGAATGGAGGCGAAAATTATAGAAAACAAATAAGAACATTTAAGAATGAAAGTGAAAGGATAAATGAACAGAAGAAAAATAGATAAAATCTCTTTTCTGTTTTAAATTCTTTTACCCCTTTATTATGAAGGAACCCTCATACTTAGACTCTAAGATCAAAGGAACAATGACAGGATGAATAACTTGACCAAAGAGGAGCTCCATGCTTGAGATGATACTATTTTGAGGCCTTCTCTTCAGAGACAAGGATAAAATCCAAATCTATAAGAAATCAGTGTCCCCAGTTATGATGGATATTCAAGATGGTTGACCCACTGATGTGTAAATCAGCAGATCCTTATGACTACTTGCTCTACCATTATGCATATGAGAGAAGCTGTCTACCTGATCCACTTTGGCATCCTTGTAGAATATTCTTTTTATGCTGCAGTTTAGTGAGTTTCATTTTTGTTAAATGTTAGATACTATAATATTGTCTCATTTATTTCAATTCTGCTGAATCACTGGTGTCTGAGTCAGATCTGAACTAGAGCAATTTTTGTGTGCTCCTTGTGGAAAAAGCACTCCAAAATACAACAAGAACAAGAACAACTGCAACTACTACAACAAGAACAACAACAAGAATAACAACAAGAACAACAACAACTACTACTACTACTACTACTACTACTACTACTACTACTACTATTACTACTACTACTACTACTACTACAACTGCTACCACTACTAGGTAATATTTAGATGGTATCTACTTCATGCCAGACACTGTGCTAAGTGCTTTATAATTATTATTTCATTTGATCTTTACAACAACCCTGGGAGGTAGGAAGTATTTTCCTGATTTATAGATGGGGAAACTGAGGCAAACAAGTTAAGTGACTTGTCCAGGATTACTTAGTTTGTAAGTGTCTGAAGATGGATTTAAACTCAGATATTTCTAACTGTAAGCCTAGTGCTCTATCCACTGTGTAGTGGGATGAAAAGTGCCCTTGTTTAGGTGTCATGAAACTTGAATTTAAATCCTGTCTTTGATATTTCTTAGCTTGGACAAGTCATATAATATCTTTGAACCTTAGTTTCCTTATCTATGAAAAGAGCATAATAGTGAATGAACCCTGTATAAAACAAGTTATTGACAGAAAAAGTAAATATTGACAAACGTGTCTATTTTTTAAATTCTTTTTTTTTTACTTTAAAATCTTTTCCCTGTTTTCCAGACCTCCTCCCTCCTCAGGAAAGCAGACTTGTATGTAGGTTGTACATATTTTATCATATAATATATATTTCCCTGTTCATCATGTTGTGAATCAAGACACATGTTGTTTACCCTAAATAAAAATTAATGGAGGAAATCAAGTGAAGAATAGTTTGTTTCTATCTGCATTTAGACTGCTTCTTCTATAGTAGTAGATATCCTTTTCCATCATGAGTCTTTTGGAGTTATCCTGGATACTTGCCTTGTTGATAATAGTTTTCATTTACAGTTGATCATCATATATTGTTGTTGGTACTGTGAACAACATTCTCCTGGTTCTGTTCACTTTCACTTTGCAACACTTCATTTTAAGTCTTAACAAGTTTTTTTGTGCTCATCTTGTTCATTATTTCTTGTGTCAAAACAATATTCCATTACAATCATGTACCACAGCTTGTTCAGCTATTCTCCAATTGGTGGACATGTCTATAGTTTCTAGTTCTTTGTCATCACAAAAAGACCTGCTATAAATATTTTAGAACTTACATTTTCTTTTCCTTTCCCCTTGATTAGGTCAAGAAATAAACCTAATAGTTGTATCGTTGGGTCCAAAAAGCATACAGTTTTATAACACTTTAAGAATAATTCTAGATTTCTTTCCAACCTGGTTGAATCATTTCACAGTTCCACCAACAATCAATTAATTAATGTCCCTATTTTCCCACATCCCCTCCAGCATTTGTCATTTTGCTCTTTTGTTAATTTAACCGACGTGATAGGTATGAGATGATATCTCAGAGTTGTTAAGATTTGCATTTCTCTAGTAAATAAATGAACTAGAACTTTTTTCATATAGTTATGTTGCTTTGATTTCTTTACCCAAAAATGTGCTTATTTTATTACGGAAAATAAAAGTTCTTCATATCCCTCAACTATGTATTAATGTCAGTAATGTCAGTAATAGAAAATTAAAAGAAGTATTATGCATTTTAACTTCATTTATACAATCATTTAAATTTCTTGCTTAATATTTAGATAGAGAATATATTCCCATCTAAACAAGAAGGTTTAGTCACTGATATGTTTAAAGTTGGGAAATGGTCTTGTGAATTAGATACCCTTGAAAGAGATTTCCAGTCCCATGATTTTTATGAGTAAAACAAATTTTTAAAAAAAATGTGTTGCCAGGTGATTTCCATTGGTAATGGTAAAAATTTTCAGGATATGAGACAGAGTGACATGTTTAATAGGGAATAACTGATGGGAATGTTGCCTATCTAGTGAAATCCAATTTCTACCCTTAAGTCACTATCACTCATCACCTTATGTTTCCACCCTTAAATTGATAATAATGCTAAAGGCATCACATTTTAACTCAATAATTTGGTATTCAATTTAATAAATTGATTAGAAAAAAGGGATCAACTAATGGACAAATTTGAAAATTAGTTATTATGGACATTGAAGGGTAGCTATTACTTAGTCATTTGGGTCTAAATCATGTGAGTAAAACGAGTAAAACAGATAGTTAATATTGTTTTGAGGGAAAAGTTTTGAAAATATATACATGTATTTTTTACTCATAATGACTCTTAAACTAATTAAAATGAATTTTCATTTCATTTTTGATATTTAAACATGTTATGGGATTCATGATTTTCTGGGTGACCTCAGATATTTTAGTAAAGAGGCAACTTAAATGAAAGAAATGCTTTTAAAAATTGAACTTAATAAGAAATTTTTGAAATATTAGATATCCATGACTTTTAAAATTTGAAAAAGTGCATTATCAGTCTATTCACCCTCTCAGTACATTCTCCCAGTTGTAACCTGCCTTTTCCATATCCTTTAGTAGTGAATTTTAAATTCTGAAAAATGTGCTACTATTTTTTTCCTTAGAATTGTCACCTGGTATTGAGGAGTAGGGGGAAAATAAGGTTTTGAGTAAATAATTTACATTCTTACTTGTTTTAATTCCCTAGCTATATGACTCACTACTTCCTTTTGCCTGTGTAGACAAGAAAATTGCCCTAAAATCTATGAAAGAGCTTTCAAAAATAAAGAAAACTAACTTAAACATCTCTTCAATAATTTATTTCTCCTGAAAATAATTTCTTTGATACAAAACATTTTCTGGGATAAGAATAGGCACATGCTTGTCCATATAAGAGAACATAGAATCTAGCATTGTTTGTAGTATCTAATGGAATACTTGTTGATTGATCAATTAAAAAGAGTAATTCATGTGGCAGGTTCTACTGATATGAAGATTGAAAAAAGAAAATTCCTTTATCCTCAAAAAGCTTACATTCTTTTGGTTAATTAATAATATTTATTAATTTCTTGTTGGGAAGTATTCTGCTTAAACAAATAAATATGCAGAGACAGAAGGAGAGAGAGATGCACAAAGAACAAATGTGAAACAGAAAGGATCTTCAGTTCTTTTTCACATTGTTTTTTGGTTTTCAGCATAGACCCTTAAGGAAGGAAAAATGATTTTTGCAGCAATTGAATACAATCTAATTGGTATTCATTCAGTAAACACTAAAGAAATGCAAGTCATGAGCCAATTTAAATGTTGAAAATCTAACACCAGGCATGAAATCAAAGTGGTAGCTGTTTTTAGTACAGAATGTTGCAGCTAATTAAATTTTTGCAGTAACAGTGCAAAACAAAATGGTCATTCAAATATTTCCTAAAGGGCTGAAATTCATATAGTGAGCATGGGTATTTTAAGATTATTAATTCTTACCACATGACTTCCTCACTTCAAACCAGTCTTTTGTTTTATTTGATTTTTTTTGTGTGTGTAGAAATGCAATAGAAAGTTTACCAGTTTAATAATATTTTCTTGTCATTCAAATTGAATTCTATCCTTGGAAACCATGCTAAGTTTGAAAAAATGTTTATCATTGAATGGTTAGATTATGTTAAAATGAATTATGCTGTTTATTTTTTGTGAAAAATATGTAAAAAACAGAGGTAAAATGCTTTATAATTATTTTGGCCTCAAAGTGTGAAAGGAGTGCTTAACTAAGAAAATTAAACATAATGATGCAATTTAAAAACTTATTACTGAATGTAGGTAAAATGATGAATTGAACTTTAAATTATAATCAAGTTTTCCTTAGTAAATGCATTTTGAATACCACAGTACTGACATTCTATTTTATGGCTTTATTTAAATGATAACCCTGTGTGAAGTAGCTGTGTATAGATGCACAATGCAATCTAAATAAGACAACTCAACAGCATGTATTATATCTAAATGCAACCACTGCATGTGGCTAATTTGAAGTATCTTTAAAATAAAAGTCATGTTTTAAGAATACTTATTCTGACACAGATATTTCCCCCCAGGAAATTGTTTCTTGTTTTCTAAACAAATGCCTAGCAAAAAGGAATCAGAAATCAAATGAGTCAAATGTGAGAAGACTGAAACCAGAATTATTTCCCATTTTATCTGAATTCTTTTAGTAGAACAGTTGAGTAAATATTGTTTTCTGTACTTTGTGTATAAACTAATTATTGATCTTAATTCCATAGGCTTTTGCTTCTCTCTGTCCTCTGTCATGTATCTGTTACCTCCTCCTGCTATACATGTCATGCCTTCTCTGAAAGGTTATAAACACTTTGAAGGCAAAAAATGAAGTCTCTTCCTTCTTCATATCTCCCGTAGTATCCAACACAAAGTCTCAGTTATAGTAAGGGACACAGTTAATAATTGTTGAATTCAGTGTCTAAGTTACTTTATGGTTATGTATCTTTGAAGACTATATTAACAAATATTTTTAGGCTCCAGAGATACCATTTAGCAATAATGTTCTGAAGGTTATATGACTTCATTTCCTTCTTTCTTCATTTAGTGTTTATTGAGTGTCTAATGAGTCCATAAAAGTACACTAGGCACTAGGAGGATATACAAAGGAACATAAGCTTTCCTCCTGCTAGAGCTTCTGAACTAATTGGGAAAAAAAGAAATTGACTCATGCAAAGTTAAAAATCAACTCACGACTAGAATTCAGTCTCATTGAGCTTACATTTGAGAAGTGAACTGGATTAAAAAGAATATGAACTATCTTCAGGTATAAATTTTTATCAGAATAAAAACAGTAACTAATAAGGAAATCCAAGAAGAAAATGTGTTATCATTTGAATAGACACTAGTTTTCTTTATAGAAAAATTTTCATTATTAAATTTTTTGAGATTTTGTTTTGTTTTGTTTTGTATTCCAACCAGACTAGAAGTATAATGGCTAGTTTTGATATAATCTCAATATTTATCAAAGCATAAGAGCTTTCTTTGCCTTATTTCATTTCCAACTTGTGCCAGTATGCTGTTCCTTAGGCAGCCCAGTGTCATACTTCTCAGTTCTCCATCCTCTTACTCTACAGTTATCAAATATTGAAGCCTAATATAAGGCATATGCCTGGTTAACATAGCCTACTGCAGCTCAGAATTCAAAACCTTAAGTAATCGACCATTTTAGCTGCCTTGGCAACAGAGGTTATAGGTATCACTCATTATGTGGAACAGTATTATTGTTTGATTTTGAGACATTGTGACACAGTAGTTTATGATTCAGAAAGAGCTGCAATCGAGACTTGTCCCTGACATATACTATATATAATGAGAGAGAGAGAGAGAGAGAGAGAGAGAGAGAGAGAGAGAAAGAGAGAGAGAGAGAGAGACTCTGTTTGTATTTCAGAACAAGACTTTGCTATTCTATAGATGAGGAAACCAAGATATAGGGAAGAAAAGAACTTTCATCTAAATAGCAAGAGATGTGGAACTCAAATTCAGCTTACTTCAATAAGCAGACAAATGATCCTCTATTCCTGTTTCTCTTCTCTTGGGTTGCCAATAAATTTTCTATTATAACTACATGAAATTTCCAGATGAAGAATCCAGATAGTTATTCATACTGTTTAACTTTTTAAAGCAATGACTAAATTAATGTGGCATTATGCCAACTGTTAATAATGGATCTGATAAGTGCATCAGTAAGATATTTAGATATTTCAGATGCTTTAGAAATGTGGCACAGTATGTATTTTAAATCATGTAAGATATAGCTATAGCACATGATTAAAGAGATGCCTATGTCAAAGGAAGGTATTATGGATTGTGTAATGCTTTAGAGAAAGGATGGGTTTTATGTAGCTTTTAGAAACTAGGTAAGTAATCCAGTAAATATACCAAATCAATGGTTAAAACAAGTGTGCCTATTCTCACTTTGAAAAGGATTCTTTATCTCATACAACTCTTTCAGAATGTAGATACTGCAGCAAGGAATTCATTAACAAATCATTTTCTTTTTTACACCCTCATTTTCTGTCTAAGAACTGATACCAAGAATTGGTGCCAAGACAGGAGTGGTTAGGGCTATGAAATTGAGGTTGTGACTTATCCAGGATTACAAAGATAGGAAGTGTCTGAGGGCAGATTTTAACCAATTACCTCCTGTCTCTAGGCCTGATGATCTATCTGCTAAACTCCCTAGTTAAATCTAAAAACAGTTTCTAAGCTACTTATTATGAGGCTCTTCAAAATACAAATTAAGTCTTATGATGATAATTTTATTATAAAATTACATTCTATTCAAGTATTTTAAATGCATGGTAATTTTCAAAGTCTTGATTTTCTGCAGGGAAATTTTCTTGCCTTTGGCCAAATAATAAAAAAAAGAATGCAACATTAGGAATTACTGACTAAATGAATGAGAAATGGACATTTAGTCAGCCTGAATATTTGAATATTGAAAGAGATTTTCTGTGCAAGCTGAGGCTATCATAATGGAGATGGCAATATTCAGTGGCAATACAATCCCAAGAGATTAGTCTTCCTAGTCTAATATTTTGAAGTAATTGCCCATCAGTTTGACACCACCATCTACTGAAAATTTCCATATTGAAATTTTTGAGGTGTTACAATCCCCATTGATTTCTTGTTTTGTTTTAAAATGATTGACTGTTAATAGATATCTCATGTTCCTACATATAACAAATAAAGCCTAGACTAAGTGTAGGGTACTTTGGCATTGTCCAAAGGAGTTTACTACTGGGGATGATAGAAGTTTTAACTACCTTCTTTTTTGTAACAAAAACCTTGATTTAGAGCCTAAAGGTCATGTTATAATGAGGCTTTTTATTATATATATTTTTTGGGTTTGATAGAACATCTTTAATCTATTTCAGATACCTTGAAGTCAAATTTAGGTCTAGTACATGTAGAATCCTTTATTAATGAGAATCTCATT
Organism: Gracilinanus agilis; assembly: GCF_016433145.1. NCBI lineage: Eukaryota > Metazoa > Chordata > Mammalia > Didelphimorphia > Didelphidae > Gracilinanus > Gracilinanus agilis. The sequence goes on along the minus strand of NC_058133.1, from coordinate 96,668,485 downwards.
ACCGACCCAAGGTTGGTCATTTGCTTCTAGTGATTGTGATATATTTGTATTTAAACATTTATATTATCTCTTAATCAGTGATATTATTTGAGGCTTTATCTATGATAATAGAAATGAGAAATTTTAATTGGTAAATATTTTGGTGAAACCTATATTGGTAATATTTTTGGTACTGTCTTTTGATATGTGTATAGCAGGTACTTAAATATTTATCGACTGAATTCATGTTGTAAATGAGTTGTTCATAGAATTAAGACATTCTGGAAATATTTCATTCTATGTTTAACTATCCAAAAATTGTTTGGATGACATATTTAAAGTTTTTAATTTAGGCAACTTCAGGGGCTTTCTTTTTGTATGTATAGCATATTTCTTTTCTTAACTTTTCAATAAAAGTTGCCTTTCTATCCAGGCATTCTTCTGGCTGCCTTCCCCTTTCCTTTTCCAGTACTACTTAGAACTTGTGTCTTTCCTTACTCTTTGCTTCCCAGTTAGAATGCTGACCTCTTTACTCTTTTTTCAACTTGACATATTCAATTCATTCTTTAGAATTCAGCTGAAGTCTTTATTCCCTCAAAAGGTATTTCCTGACAATCTCCACCCATATTGATTTCTTATCCTTTGAATATTTTGTCAGTGAAACTTGTGAATAACATGTGAAAACTCAAGAAGGTAATTTATGAAGCAGAAAGATAGAATCTACTCTTTCTAATATTACTTAATAGTACTCTTCTCTCCAAGGCTACTCCCTGCAAGTGGCTCTAAGGTAGTCATGAGTTCCTCCTTGGTTTTTTTTTCCATTTGATGGTTACTCCCTGCAATTTTCCTCTCAGGACCTGAGAGAAGTGTCTTTCACTCTAGCTATATCATGGAAAAGCATAATCATATTTATAGAAAAGTTGATTGACTACTAGCCAATCAAAAATACTCTAAAGGCATTGTAGAATTCTAATGTATAGTCCTAATTTTGATTTTATACTGTGGTATATATACTTATCCTAAGCCTCCTTTTTGGCACTGCTATCTAGACAAGATTATGTTGAAAGTCAATTCAATTTAATTCAATAGTCATTTATTAGGCAACTTGTCAGAGGCTCCATGTTAGCACCTGACATTAAAAATAAAAGTAAAAATAGTCTTTGAATGGCAAATCTTAGAATTATAGCTTATATGTGTTATAACTTAAATCTTGCTAATTGTAAAGAGTAATAAGACTATATAAATTTTTGTTCAATAAAGAGGAACATTCTAAGAAGGAAGAACACTTGTTTTCCTCCTCCAAATAGGAAATCATTGTAATTAAACAAAGAAAGGTACTATGCAAGAAAGGAAAATATAGAAAATCTCCATAGGAGAAATGTGCGTGTTAGAATTATTTCTGTATTCATATGTGAAATGAACGTGCCATTTTTCTTATAATTCAATTGTAAAATCCATTTAGACAATTTAAAATGAAATGTTCAGGGGTCTATTTAAGATCTTTTAAGATTAAAAATGGAAAGAGTTGAAATACTGTAAGGCTTCTGTCTCCATGGCTATTTTTAAACATGAGTGCATTCTGGAATTGGTCTGAGTGGAATTAATTAAAACTGCATGAAATAATTAATTAATTTTAAATATGGAATCATTGCAGAAAGTGAGTTTGGAACATAACTTAATTTCCTTCTGCAACCATAACAGTAACTAAGCCAACCAAAACAGATGTTATTCAGTTCAATTCCTAACAAGCTATGGGAAAAATAATTGTACAGGGTAGATCTTATTTTGCCCTAATTTTCCTATTTCCTAATATCTCATAGATTATTTTTAGTGCAGTTAGCCTTGAATCAATATCTATTTTGTGCTTACGTGTCTACTTTTAATATATCCTAATTTTTTCCATATTTGCATATTGAATCTAGTCTCATAGATATCAATAAAGTTTTATATGTCTCATCTGATCATTTTAACTATGTCTGTCTACTATGAAAATGAAGAATAACTGCCTCTAATGAACAAATTTATGCTTAAGCAATACTTTGCTAGAAGTGTAGAATGTATTATGATGACAAGATACTTGGGACTGGGAGACAAATTAGTCACTGTTGTGATAACCTAGAAGAGAGGTGCTGAAGGCTTGAAGTAACTTGGTAGCTGTGTGAGTGGAGAGGAGCTAGATGAAAGAGATCTTCTGCAGGTATGAATGTCCAGATTTGGTGGCTGGATAACTGTGTGGGGAAAGAATGAAAAGATAAAGAAATGCTGAGATTATTGAAGGTTGAGACACAAAGACGCTAGAAGTATGGCATAATAATATCTTCAAAAGAAATACAAAAGTTTGGAAGAAGGAAGAGTTTAGGGGGAAAGATTTTGACTTCGATTTTAAATATGGTGAATTTAACATCTCTATGACAATCAATTTGAAATATCTAAAAGGAAATCGATGATTTGGGACTAATGCCCAGGGAAAGCCTGAGGCTAGATGTATACATCTATGAGTCTTCTGCATTAAGATGATAATGAAATCCATGGAATCTAAATAGATGAGAAACAAGAGACAGACAGACAGACAGACACAGAGAAAGTAGTAAAAAGAAAGGGAAAGGATGGAGAGAGAGACAGACAGAGACAAGAGGCATAGAGACAGAGAGACATACCCAGAGACAGAGACAAAAACAGAAACAGAAAGAAACAGAGTCAGAAGCAGATCCAGGACTGAACTTTTCCTATCCTTCCCTATGAGAATTTGCCCTCCCAAGATTGCCTTACTTCTGGTTCTATATGTTTTGTATATATTCTCCCCCATTATGATGAAAACTACTTGAAGTCAGGAATTATTTTACTTTTGTCTTTATATGCACTCTTCTAGAATAAGGCATAGCACTTAATTAGTAGACACTTTTAGAAACACTTGTTGGTTGATTAAGTGGCTGAGTCAGAGTTTAGATTTGGGTTTCCTGACTTGAAGTTTCATGTGTTCTTTCCATGTTGTCACTTTTAATGAGACTAATGCTGAATTTAAGAAGTGATCTTCCTATACACAAATTCTTTCCTCTCTAAAATGGTCAAATTAGTATTTCTAAAATGTTCTTATTTTACTGCTCCTCTGTTCAGGAAGCTTCAGTGATTTCCCCATTGTTGTTAGGATAGAATATGAAGTTCTTTGTTATTTAAAGCTTTTCACAGTTTGGCTCTAGTCCATTTTTCCAGGCTTCTTATACATGGTCCCCATTATTCACTCTACAGTTCATCTAAAATGGCCTATTTGCTGTTTTCCATACACATCATTCACACATTTCATTTCTCTGCCTTTGCACAGTTTGTACTTTATCCTGGAAGACTGTCCTACCTCATCTCTGACTTTTGGAACTTTTAGTTCCTTTGACAGCTCAACTCAAATACCATTTCCTTCAAGATAACTTTCCCATTACTCCCAGATATTATTGCCTCTGTAAATCACTGTACATTTAGCCAATCAGTCAGCCAGCATTTATTAAGCACTTTTTGTGTGTTCGGGAGTATGCTAAGTGCTGGGGACATATAGGAAGGTAAAAGGAAGTCTATTATCAAGGACTGAGTCAGAGTTTGTACTTTTCCTGTATTTATTCTCCATGAATATGCTGTACCTCCCTTCACCACATCCCAGTTGAAAGTAAGTTCCTTAAGGTCAGGGACTGTTTAGTGCCTAGCAGTTCTCTAAGATTATAAGCTCCAGAGAGCATGTGTCATTCTGTACTAGTAGAAGAATCTCTGTCCAAGGAGAACTCCACAGAAATGACATTCCAGTTTTAGTAAGTCAAAAAAAGACAATAAGCACTTACTTTATGCCAGGCACTATGCTAAGCATTGGGGTTGCAAAGAAAGGCAGAACAGTAACTATTTTCAAGAAATTAATATTTTAAAGAGAGGGATACATCCAGGAAATATCTAGGTTTGGATCTAGATCTAGAAATCTCTGTATCATATAGACATATATCTGCATAAATATCAATTCCTCTTTTAATGCCCGCAAACATTATAAAACCTCTCCTATTCTTTTTTTTAACCCTTGTACTTTGGTGTATTGTCTCATAGGTGGAAGATTGGTAAGGGTGGGCAATGGGGGTCAAGTGACTTGCCCAGGGTCACACAGCTGGGAAGTGGCTGAGGCCGGGTTTGAACCTAGGATCTCCTGTCTCTAGGCCTGACTCTCACTCCACTGAGCTACCCAGCTGCCCCTACCTCTCATATTCTTAAAAAAACAACCCTTTATTAGATCCTACTCTTATTCAAACTATCATCTTATATCTCTTCTTTTCTCAAACTTCTTCCTTCCTTCCTTCCTTCCTTCCTTCCTTCCTTCCTTTTTTACCAACATTAAATGGTTTGAATGGGATCCACTATGGTCTTTATGCCATTTTCATAAAATATTAGATTTTCAACCCCCACCAATCCACACTACAATATTCCCGATTAATTAATAATTAATAATCAATCCCCTATTTGACAATTTGAAATAAAGAAAAAATGCATTAAACTTTGGGATTATTCTAATTGTTAGGAAATTTTTCCTGACTTTGAGCTTAAAATCATCATTGATACTTTGAGAAACTACTCTGAATTCTACCCTCTACTACCACACAGGAAAAATTTAATGCCTCATCTACATGATTGTCCATCAAATACTTGAAGACAATTATCATATGTAAGGGGTAAAAAGGGGGTTTGATTGGATGAATATTAAATATTTTGGATGCCAGGAAATTGAATAATTATCAATCCCCAATTAAAGAATAACCTCAAGTCAAAATGACTTTTATGGAAGTTTATTTACAAATGTGGAAAGGAAGAGGAAATAAGAAAATAAGAGAGAGGATAAGAGAAGATAAGTAATCTAACACACTAGGCAATTTGCTCTAATCCCCTAGTTTAACCCAGGCAGATCTAATTAGCACTCAGTCAAGAGAAATTTGGCCTTGAAAGCTGAGGGCTGGAAGGCCCTGGAATTCCAGGAAGATTTAGTCTATACATTCACCATGTGTAGTTCTAAGAGAGAGATTTACGAACAGTCTCACCAGGTCCCAGGTCCAGCACTCCTCCACGTCCAAGTCATGAACCATAAGAAACCAGCTGAACTCACTGAGCTCTCATTTAAAGGGGCTTCTTATGTGTAACTTCTTATGCTTTCCTCTTAGTTTATGTGTCCAATCACAACAGACGCTTTTCTTAGGACTGCCCAGGAGGCATTCAGTAAATTTTGATTTGTCACTCACTCTAGCACAAGTGGGTTACAGACCTCCCAATTTGTGAGTTAAGGAGATGTTTTCACCTTAGGTTATTAAATCTAAAGATGGGCAGTGTAGATTTAATCTCATTATCACACATGCCCCTTATGAACTTAAACATAAGTAATTCCTTCATTTCCTCCCCATATAGCATATACTCACGACTCTTCTCTCCCTTGGTTTCCTTCTGTGGAAGCTCTCCACTATACCCATATCCTTTCCAAACTACTGTGTGCAGAACTGAACACAATATTTTTAAAACTTATATTAACACAATTTTAATAATATTCTGACATTTTGCAATCCCAGTTCTCTTCTTCCCTCCCATCCCTCCTCCCCTCCTTAAGACAATATCTATAGTTTATACATGTGTTATTAGATAATACATATTTCCATGTTCATGCTTTTAAAGAAGACATATTGTATAACTAGAGAAAAATTCAAAAATTCATAGAAGAAATAAAGATTGGTATATTTTGATCTGCATTAAGACTCTGCCAGTTCCTTTTATGGTGTTGGATAGCCTTTTTGGTCATGCTTACCTTGGAGTTGTCCTGGATTCTTTGATTTCTGATAATAGTTAATTTAATCCTAGTTGATTATCATATAGTATTACTCTTACTATGTAAGAGTACAGAGTTCTCCTGGTTTGGCTTTCCAATTTTTTTTTCTGTGATCATCTTGTTTTAAATTTCTTATTGTATAATATCATTCTTATACTTATTACAATCTTATAACACAACTTGTTTAAACACTCCCAATTGATGGATATCTCTTTAGTTTTCAATTCTTTGCTAACACAAAAATAGCTACTATAAATATTTTTGTACAAGTAGGTTCTTTTCCTCTATCTGATCTCTTTGGGAGTGGCATTTCTGGGTCAAATGTTATACACAGGTTTATGGCCCTTTGGGCATGTTTCCAAATTAGTCTCCAGAATGGTTTTATCTGTAGCTCCATAGTATATTGGTTTCCCAATTTTACCATATACCCTAAAATATTTATCATTTTCTTTTTTTTTTTTTGACATATTAGCCAATCTGATAGGTGGAAGTGTTACCTCAGAGTTGTTTTAATTTGTGTTTCTTTAATTAATAGTAATTTGGTTTTTCATGTTATTAAAGGTTGTTTCAATGTCTTCACCTGAGAATTGGCTGTTCATATTCTTTAACCATTTTTCAATTGGGGAATGTTTTGTATTCTCATAAATTTGACTCAGTTCTTTATATATTTGAGAAATAAAGCCTTTGTCAGAGACACTTGCTATAAAACAATTTCCATTTCTTGTTTCCCTTCTAGCATTGTTTGCATTGGTTTTGTTTGTACAGATTTTTAATTTTGATGCAAAGCTATCTATTTCACATCTCCTAATGTTTTCTATGTCTTTTTAAAACAAAAAATTATCTTCTTATCCATATACATGATAGGTAAATTATTCCATGCTCTTCTTTATTTATGGCATCACCCTCATTTTATAAATCATGTAACCATTTTGACTTTACCTTGGTATAAGGCATAAGATATTTGTCTGTACTCATTTCTATCATATTGCTTTCCAGTTTTATCTAAACATAGTACTTTATTTTTTTAATTTTTATTTTTTCCAGATTACATGTTGGTATAATTTTTAATGTTTGTTTCCTGACATTTTGCAATCCACATTGTCTTCCTCCATCCTGCCATTTTCCCCTTCCCAAGAAGGCAGGTAATATGAGAGATATTGTACATATATTATCATATAATCCATATTTCCATGTTCATCATATTGTGAAATGACATATATTACTTACATGAGAAAAATCAATGGAGGAAATAAAGTGGAGAATCTCTTCCTTCTATGGGGGTAGATATCATTTTCTCCCCCCTTCCTCTCACCATCCTTTCAAGGTCTACTGAATTCTTGCTTTGTTGATAAAAGTTAAGTCATTCAAAGTTGATCATACATCATTATTATTCCCATGTACAACATTTATCCTGCTTCTGCTCGCTTCACTTTCTATCACTTCATATAAGTTTTTCCAGGAGTTTTTTGTCATCATCATGTTTGTCATTTCTTATAGCATAACAATATTCCATTAAAAGCATAGGCTATAACTTGTTCAGCCATTTTGAAATTGATGGACATACCATCAGTTTCGAGTTCTTTGCTACCACAAAAAGAGTTGTAAATATTTTTTTATACACGTAGGTTCTTTTCCCCTACCTTTAATTTCCAGGTTACAGACCAAGTAGTGGTATTGCTGAGGCAAAAGGTATGTACAGTTTGAGGGCCCTTTGGTCCTAGTTCCAACTTGCTCTCCAGGATGGTTCTATCCGTTCACAGCTCCGTCAACATTTTATTAGTGCCCAATTTTTCCACATCCCCTGTAAACACAGTTCATTAAATGTAGCCTGATGGTGACAGAATAAAGGAAGACTCCTCTTTGGTTTCTTTTTTTTTTTTTTTGCTTTATTTGTGTCGATATTTCTTATTTAATAAAGTAATGCATATTTTACATTATAAACAAAATAAAAATATGTTATAATCCATTTCTATGAACCTGACAAAATGACTTAAATGATTCTAATGAGATGGTGATATAATAAAGTGTAAAATACTTCTGAAAAAAAAACTTATTAGGAAATGTGAAGACTTGTGTCCAAAATCAGGCTCTGCTAGTAAGTAACAATGTGACCTTGGGATATAAATTTAACCTTTCTGGGCTTTTGTTTTCTTATCTATAAAATGAACAGATTCGACTAAGTGACCTGTCTGGCCTCTTCCAGACCTAAAAATATGTCATTCACAGATACAGATAGTGAGGAAAGTGGTAAGAGGATATTAATAGTCCTTTAAATCCAGATTTGCTGAATAGGAAGAATAGTGATAAGCAGTTATCTTTGGTGCATGTATCCTATACTTTTATTAGACTGTGAGGTTTATGAAGAGAAGGATCTTGACTTATTAATCTATTTCCCCTATCACCTGTGTACTATTTAAAGAAAGTGCTTAGTCAAGGATGTTGAAAATTAGTGGAAGTTGAATAAGTGCAAAGTATTGTTAGGATTACAATGCACATTAATTGAATCCACTGTCACAAGAACATTACATGTTAAGAAATAATTTCCCTACACCTTAATATAATTTCTTCTATCCATACAAATATACTTTAAATACAAATAATTACAAAGATATTTTAATTTTATTAGGAGTAAAAATTTTCATTCTCCTGTCTGTAATATTTATAAATTCACATGTCAATTGACTCTGCTTATTAAAACATTTTAAAATTCTGGTCCTACTAGTTTTAATAACTATTAAGAATATTAGTTATGGCTGGAAAGAAGTCTTATCAGTCAACTATTTCCTAAGTAGTATTTAGTTTTTCTGCCTTTTAAAGAAGACAGAGTAGTCTTCTTAGAATGTTAAAATCCTTAACTTCAAATAAAATTTTCTGCTCTTCATAAACCTGAGGTACCTTGATGTTTTTTATAAGTTAATAGAATGAAAATTCCTTTAGTACAGCTACTATTTCCTTCACCCTTTAATTCCATTTCTTAGAACAGTGCCTGTCACATAGTAGAAAGTTATTTTTTTTTAAAGCTTGTTGATTTTTATCGAAAGTATGTTAGCATGCCATGCAGATGTAATAATGTTTGTTGTCTGTAATGGCAAGAACCAATAGGGAAATTTTCAGATTGGCATTTCTAAAAATGGGCATGCTGCCATAAATCATATACACAATCCATATAATGGAGATAATAAAGAAATATGATTTTGTTAACAGTATAAAATGTTCCAGGAATTTGGTTGATTGATGAATTCATGAATGTGGATACTCAGAGCAATCAATGAATAAGTACTTATTAAGTACCTTTTCTGTGCCAGTCAATATCCTTAGGATACAAGTAGAGATCATAGTCTCTCATAATATAATGCTATTCTATCTATTGTCAAAGTATTGTCCATGCCAGACCAGTTTTTTTCTCACAAGGACTCTAGGAGGCAAATATATATTTTCATAATATAAGATTTTATTTGTCTAATCTATTTCCATCTACATATCTGAAAGAGGAGGCTGGATTCTCTCTATATACTTCCACCAAAATAACATATTAAAACAGATTGAATGTAGAAGTACACGTGAAAATAGAGTGATCCTCTATTGTGCTAGTTAGTAAAGAGATCTGGGCAGAAAAAAGCACATAAAATACTATCACTCTACTTGCTCTTTCTGTTTTTGAAAACTGCTATTTTTAATAAAATATATCATTTATGCTAACATTAAAAAGATCTATTTTTGATTAATACTGATTTTTATATTTACATTTTAATTTCTAATGAATATATGTTTTTCTGTTTGTCATCTCCTCCATTAAATTGTGAGTTCTTTGAGGGCAGGACCTTTCTTTTGTGTCTTTTTGTATCCATGTAGCTTTGTATAGTACCTGGTACATAGCAGCCCCTTAAATTGTTATGGACCGAATGATTAAATATTGATAGATGTAAACCACATTAAAATTTTTTTGGAGAGTCCTCAATAATTTTTAAGACTGTAAAGGGAGATTCATAATTTTATTAGTATAAAGGACTTCTGTGACCCAAAGTATAGAGAATAATTTGTCCATTCCATGTCCTTTCATAAATCCTCCATTAAGTAATCCTTTTAAAATGTTGGAATCTTACCTCTTTGTTTTAAAATAGTGTTTCAGGGGCAGCTGGATAGCTCAGTGGATTGAGAGCCAGTCCTAGAGGTGGGTGGTCTTAGGTTCAAGTCTAGCCTCAGACACTTCCCAGTTGTGTGACCCTGGGCAAGTCACTTGACCCCCATTGCCTACCCTTACCACTCTTCTGCCTTGGAGCCAATACACAGTATTTACTCCAAGACAGAAGGTAAGGGTTTAAAAAAACACAACAGCAACAGAATAAATATTAGGTCCCTTAATTTCATAATTCAAATAAATTGAAAAAATAGTGTTTCATTGGAGCATTTTTTCTCTTATATAACAATTGCTTTTCAATAATCTCCCTATACATCCTAACTCTTCTAAAAGTAAACAGAAAAGAAAAAGCCAGTATATAAAATCCATAGTTTCAACTGATAAAGTAAAAAAAATTCTTGAGGGCAGGAACTGTTTCTTTTTCACCGTTTTGTGTATGATGATATGTGTCATGTAATTGAGGTTATCATGAAAGTCTTATTAAATTTAAAGCTTCTAAAGTTCTATACTTATATACTAAAGCTTAGTTTCAGGAGTAGTTTAAAGGTGTACTGACTTTCAGAACACCATCTGTGGACTCAGTTGAATTTTTCTGTGCCCTAAAAACGAACATTGAATTTCTTTCTTTCTTTTCTAAACTCTTACTTTCTCTCTTGGAGCCAATGCTTTGTATATGACAGAAGAGCAGTAAGTGCTAGGCAATTGGGGGGTCAAGTGACTTGCCCAGGGTCACATGGCTGAGGCCAAATTTGAACCCAGGACCTCCTGAATCTAGGCCTGACTCTCAATCCACTTTGCTACCCAGCTGCCCCTGAACATTAAATTTCTGACCATTTAAAAATATTTTGTTTCATTAATATATTTGTAGTTGTAAGTATGAAAATCCTGTATGAGCTCTAGTAGGTCAGTCTCTAAATATTATACACATTTCATAGTTACCTTGATTGAAAATACTCTGTTATTTCTGTTTTTTTGTCTGTTACATATGGAATGTAGATGATATTTTTGTACATGGGGTGTGACAGTGGATAAAACATTAGATTCAGAAAAAGGAAGGCATGAATTAAACTACTTCCTCAGAAACATACTAGCTGTAAGATCCTGAATATGTTGTGTACTTTCTCTAAATCTGACTTTCCACACCTATAAAATGGACTTACTAATAGCCCCTATTTAAGGGGATTGCCATGAAGATCAGATGAGATAATAGATGTAAAGTGCTGTGCAAACCTTAAAGCACTGTGTAAATATTAAAGTTGGTCTCCTTATGTTTTGCTGGTTATTATCTCAAGTAGATTCTTTATGTCATTTTTAACCATTTATTAATATTCATTTTTAACATGGTTACATGATTCATGCTCCTACTTTTCCCTTCGCCCCCCGCACTCCACCCACCCATGGCTGATGCACTTTTCCACTGGTTTTAACATGTGTCATTGATCAAGACCTATTTCCAAATTGTTGTTAGTTGCATTGGTGTGGTAGTTTCGAGTCTACATCCCCAATCATGCCCACCTTAACCCATGTGTTTAAACAGTTGTTTTTCTTATATGTTTCCTCTCCTACAGTTCTTCCTCTGAATGTGGGTAGCGTTCTTTACCATAAATCCCTCAGAACTGTCCTGTGTCATTGCATTGCTGCTGGTACAGAACTCCATTGCATTTGATTTTACCATAGTATGTCAGTCTCTGTGTACAGTGTTCTTCTGGCTCTGCTCATTTTGCTCTGCATCAATTCCTGGAGTTCTTTCCAGTTCACATGGAATTCCTCCAGTTTATTATTCCTTTTAGCACAATAATATTCCATCACCAGCATATACCACAATTTGTTCAGCCATTCCCCAATTGAAGGACATACCCTCATTTTCCAGTTTTTTGCCACCACAAAAAGCGCAGCTATAAATATTTTTGTACAAGTCTGTTTATTTATGATCTTTTTGGGGTACAAACCCAACAATGGTATGGCTGGATCAAAGGGCAGGCAGTCTTTTATAGCCCTTTGAGCATAGTTCCAAATTGCCAGCCAGAATGGTTGGATCAGTTCACAACTCCACCAGCAATGCATTAATGTTCCAATTTTGCCACATCCCCTCCAGCATACATTACTCTTCCCTTCTTTCATTTTAGCCAATCTGCTAGGTGTGAGGTAATACCTCAGAGTTGTTTTGATCTGCATTTCTCTGACTATTAGAGATTTAGAACACTTTCTCATGTGCTTATTGATACTTTTGATTTCTTTACCTGAAAATTGTCTATTCAAGTCCCTTGCCCATGTATAGATTGGGGAATGGCTTGATTTTTTATACAATTGGTTTAACTCCTTGTATATTTGAGTAATTAGACCCCTGTCAGAGTATTTTGTTATAAAGATTTTTTTCCCAATTTGTTGTTTCCCTTCTGATTTTGGCTGCATTGTTTTTGTTTGTACAAAAGCTTTTTAGTTTAATATAATGAAAACCATTTAATTTACATATTGTAATTTTCTCTAACTCTTGCTTGGTTTTAAAATCTTTCCATTCCCAGAGATATGACAAGTATACTATTTTGTGTTCACTTAACTTATTTATAGTTTCCCTCTTTATATTCAAGTTATTCACCCATTCTGAATTTATCTTGCTGTAGGGTGTGAGATGTTGATCTAAACCTAATTTCTCCCACATTGTTTTCCAAATTTCCCAGCAGTTTTTGTCAAATAATGGATTCATGTCCCAAAAGTTGGGCTCTTTGGGTTTATCATACACTGTCTTGCTGATGTCATTTACCCCAAGTCTATTCCACTGATGCTCCCTTCTGTCTCTTAGCCAGTACCATATTGTTTTGATGACTGCTGTTTTATAGTATAGTTTAATATCTGGTACTGCTAGGCCCCCTTCCTTCACATTTTTTTTCATTATTTCCCTTGTTATTCTTGATCTTTTGTTATTCCAAATGAAATTTGTTATATTTTTTCCCAATTCAGTAAAGAAGTTTTTTGGTAGTTTGATAGGTATGGCACTAAATAGGTAAATTAATTTGGGTAGAATGGTCATTTTTATTATGTTAGCTCGTCCTACCCATGAACAGTTAATGTTTTTCCAATTGTTTAGATCTAGTTTTATTTGTTTGGAAAGTGTTTTGTAGTTGTTTTCATATAATTCCTGTGTTTGTTTTGGTAGATAGATTCCCAAGTATTTTATATTGTCTAGGGTGATTTTAAATGGTTTCTCTTTCTACCTCTTGGTGCTCTAATGTGTTGGAAATATATAGAAATGCTGATGATTTATGTGCATTTATTTTGTATCCTGCAACTCTGCTAAAGTTGTCGATTATTTCAACAAACTTCTTAGTTGATTCTCTGGGAATTTTTAAGTAGATCATCATATCATCTTCAAAGAATGATAGCTTAGTCTCCTCGTTGCTTATTTTGATACCTTCAATTTCTTTTTCTTCTCTAATTGCTACTGCTAGTGTTTCTAGTACTATGTTGAATAATAGAGGTGATAATGAGCATCCTTGTTTCACTCCTGATCTTATTGGGAAGGCTTCTAATTTATCCCCATTGCACATGATGCTTGTTGATGGTTTTAGGTATATACTGTTTATTATTTTTAGGAAAGGTCCTTCTATTCCTATACTTTTCAGTGTTTTCAATAGGAATGGATGCTGTATTTTGTCAAAGGCTTTTTCAGCATCTATTGAGATAATCATGTGATTTTTGTTTGTTAGATTGTTGATATGGTCAATTATGTGGATGGTTTTCCTAATGTTGAACCATCCTTGCATTCCTGGTATAAATCCCACCTGATCATGGTGGATGATCTTCTTGATTATTTGCTGGAGTCTCTTTGCTAGTATTCTATTTAAGATTTTTTGCATCTACGTTCATTTTTGAGATTGGTCTGTAGTTTTCTTTCTCTGTTTTTGATCTACCTGGCTTTGGAATCAGTACCATATTTGTGTCATAAAAGGAATTTGGTAGGACTCCTTCTTTGCTTATTATATCAAATAATTTGTATAGTATTGGGATTAGTTGCTTTTTGAATGTCTGATAGAATTCACTTGTGAATCCATCAGGCCCTGGCGATTTTTTCTTAGGGAGTTCTTTGATGGCTTGTTCAATTTCTTTTTCTGATATGGGATTATTTAGGCATTCTATTTCTTCTGCTGTTAATTTAGGCAATTTATATTTTTGTAACTATTCATCCATATCTCCTAAATTATTATATTTATTGCCATATAATTGGGCAAAATAGTTTTTAATGATTGCCTTAATTTCCCCATTCATTAGAGGTGACGTCTCCCTTTTTATCTTTGATACTGTTAATTTGGTTTTCTTCTTTCCTTTTTTTTATTAGATTGACCAGTACTTTGTCTATTTTATCTGTTTTTTTTCAAAATACCAGCTTTTGTCTTATTTATTAATTCAATAGTTCTTTTACTTTCCATTTTATTAATTTCTCCCTTGATCTTTAGTATTTCTAATTTAATTTTCATCTGGGTATTTTTAATTTGCTCGCTTTCTAATTTTTTAAGTTTCATGCCCAATTCATTAATTTCTCCCCTCCTTAATTTGTTAATATATGCTCTCAAGGATATAAATTTCCCCCTGAGTACTGCATTGGCTGCATATCACAGAGTTTGGTAGGATGTCTCATCCTTATCATTCTCTTCAGTGAAATTGTTGATTGTTTCTATGATTTCTTCTTTGACTAGCTGGTTTGAGAGAATCATATTGTTTAATTTACATTTAGTTTTTGATTTTCCTGTCCAGGTGCCCTTACTAATTATTATTTTTATTTCATTTTGATCTGAGAAGGTTACATTTATTATTTCTGCTCTTTTACATTTGTTTGCAATGTTTCTATGCCCTATTACATGGTCAATCTTTGTGAATGTACCATGTGCAGCTGAAAAGAAGGTGTATTCCTTTTTGTTCCTATTTATTTTTCTCCACTTATCTATTAAATCTAATTTTTCTAGGACTTCATTCATCTCTCTTGCCTCTTCCTTATTTATTTTTTGGTTTGATTTATCTAGATCTGAATGAAGGATATTTAGATCTCCCACTAGTATGGTTTTACTATCAATTTCCTTCTTGAGATCTTCCAGTTCCCCCTTTATGAATCTGGTTGCTATACCATTTGGTGTGTACACATTGAGCAATGTTATTTCCTCATTATCTATACTGTCTTTAATCAGGATGCAATGACCTTCCATGTCTTTTTTAATCATATCTATTTTTACTTTGACTTTGTCAGGAATCGTAATAGCCACTCCTGCCTTCTTTTTCTCATTTGATGCCTAAAAGATTTTACTCAAGCCCTTAACCTTAAACTTGTGTATGGCCACCCGCCTCATATGTGTTTCTTGTTGACAACATATGGTAGGATTTTGGTTTCTAATCCACTCTGCTATTTGCTTTCGTTTTATGAGTGAGTTCATCCCATTCCCATTCAGAGTTAAAATTATCAGTTGTGCATTCGCTGACTTTTTTGTATCCTCCCTTAGTTCTACCCCTTCTTCTTACACTATTTCCTTTTAAACCAGTGATTTGATTTAAGCCAGTAACCCTTATCCCCTCCCTTGATTAACTTCCCTTTTTACCCCCCTCCCTTATTATTCTCCTCTTTTTATTTTTAAAGGCCTAATGAATTCCCTCCCTCTTCTTCTCCCCTTCTTTTTTTGACCTCCCCACTCCCCTGCTCCCCTTGGTTTATCCCTTCTCACTTTCTCAGTAGGGTTTGATAGAGTTTTATATCCCAATGTATAATATAGCTACTCTTCCCTCTCTGGGTTAATTACACTGAGAGTAAGGTTTAAATATTACCTCTTAATGCTCTCTTCATTTCCTTCTTATAATAGTATTTGTCCCCTCCCCTTCCCATGCCCTCTTTGTGTGTAATAGAATATGCTTTTTTTCTTATTCAATCACATTTCTCTTGGTGTTCTCTACTATTCACCCCCCCTTTCCCACCCCCATATCATATTAGACCATTTAGTATTCCAAAGTCTCCCTATGAATTATTCTTCTGATTACTATAATAGTGAATACTATAATAGTGAATAGAGTTAACTATAGAGAATTATACATAGCATTTCTCCACATAGGAATACAGATAATTAGATCTTATTGAAGCCCTTAATGAGGCAAATTTTTTAAAAAATGAGTTTTCTTTCTTTCCCCTATGTTTCTTATTTAACTTTTCATGTTTCTCTTGATTTTTGTGGTTGGATATTAAACTTTCCATTTAGTCCTGGTCTTTTCTGTGCAAATACTTGGAAATCTTCTATCTTGTTGAAAGCCCATACTTTCCCCTGGAAGTATATAGTCAGTTTTGATGGGTTGTTGATCCATGGTTGAAGACCAAGTTCTTTTGCCTTTCTGAATATCATATTCCATGCCTTGTTGTCTTGTAGCGTAGAGTCTGCCAGATCCTATGTGATCCTGATTGGTGCTCCTTGATGTCTGAATTGTCTCTTTCTGACTTCTTGTAAAATTTTTTCTTTTACTTGGAAGTTCTTGAATTTGGCTATTATATTCCTGAGTGTTGTCTTTTCTGGTCTAGTGTAGAGGGTGATCTATGGATCCTTTCAATGTCTATATTGCCCTCTTGTTGTAGAACTTCAGGGCAATTTTGCTGAATAATTTCTTTTAGTATGCAGTTGAAATTTCTATTAATTTCTTCTTTTTCAGGAAGACCATTGATTCTCAAATTGTCTCTTCTAGACCGGTTTTCTTAGTCTGCCACTTTCTCATTGAGATATTTCATGTTTCCTTCCATTTTATCAGTCTTTTGACTTTGTTTTATTTGTTCTTGCTGTCTTGAGAGATCATTGGCTTCTAATTGCTAAATTCTAACCTTTGGGGACTGGTTTTTGGCTATAATCTTTTGGTTTTCCTTTTCAATCTGGTCATTTCTGGTGTTCAATTTGCTCATCAGTTCATTCGATTTCTGAGCCTCACTTTCCATTTGCAAAATTCTCCCTTTTAAACTGTTATTTTGTTGCCTGATTTCCTTTTGAGCTATTTCCCATTTCTCTAGGCAAATCTTTTCCAACTTTCTCGACATTTCAGATTTGAACTCTTCAAGAGCTTGTGACCAATTTTCATTATTTTGGGAGGATCTAGATGTGATTGCTTGTTTATTCTCCTCTTCTGTTTGCTCTGTTGTCTGGATTTTCTCTGTGTAAAAGTTGTTGAGTGTTAAAGATTTCTTCTTCTTGTTGTTAATCTTTCTCTTTTGGGCTTTCTGATTCTGGGTTGCCATTTTAAGCCCAGCCCCTTTTCTGCTTTATCCTCATGCTTAGGATCTATCTGTGCTCTTTAGGCTCCTGAGGTCTCAGGTCTGGTTATTCTCAAGGTCAAGCCTCCCGGTGGTCCCCCTTGATTGATCCTCTGCTGGAGGCTCCTTTACAAGTCTCAGGGTGCTGCTTCCACAGTCATATACCCATCTGCACTGTTTCCCCACTGAAGGTTTCAGAGCCTTCTCTCGCGCTTGCTTCTGCCTCCACCAGCTTTTGTGATGTGTTAGCGCTCAATGTCTGTGCGTGTTCTTTAGCCTTTTGGGGTCTTAAGTCTTGCTGCTCTCAGGAACAGGCCCTGTAGCTGCCAGTGATTCAGTGCGTGCCCCAATCTTTCTCTACTTCTTTTGAGCTGGCTTTTGCACTGTAGGTGGTGTGTGTGTGTGTGTGTGGGGTTGCTCAGCCCACGATTTAGTGAGAGCTGTTTCACCCCTTTGTAGCATGGAAATGCCCCGATTCCATGTACCTTACCTGCTGCGCCCTGTTGTGGGGTCCCTCCATTTGTCTGGATTTGTTTTTATGTCCCCTTGAGGAGTCCTGTATGTTTCAGTTAGGAGAGGTTAAATGCTGTTCTTTACTGTGCCGCCATCTTAACCCGGAAGCCTACTCTTTATGTTATTTTTTACATGATAGCTATAAATAGAGATTAATTGGCTTTCTCTTTCCCACTGGTTATTCTTTTTATTTCTTACCTTGGGTATTGGTAAGGAACATTTTTATTACAGTTTCAATTAATAGTGGGAAGGAAAGGATTTTGAGAACTTCAATACTTATGCCTTTTAAGTATTTTTTTTATAAAAGTTGATGCTATATTTTGTTAAAAAATTTCCACCTTTTTGTTATGATTTTCTTACTAGATTAATTATGCTTATTATTTTATTGCTATTAAATCATACTATCACTTATATAAATTTAATTTGAACAAAATAAATAATATTTTTGTGGTAATTATTGAAATTTTATTAAACATTTTTATGTTAGGATTTATTAATAGTACTGATCTAAATTTATTCTCTTCTGCTTTGTCGGCAACCTCTCTAGTTTAGATATTAGGTTCCTATTTACCTCATATAATAATTTGGATAGGACTCCTGTCTATTATTGAAAGTAATTTTTGTAGCATATATACAAATTGGTCTCTTTAGACATTTGATACAATTCAATTATAAATCATTCAAGATCTGTCTTTTTCTCTTTTAGTAGTTCTTTTGTGCTTTCATTTCTCTTTTTGATATTAAACTGTGTATGTTGTCCTTATTACCTTTTATTTTCAAATTAAATATTTTATATTTTTGTAAATATTTACCTATTTCATTTAAGTCATCAGATAGAAAAGATAGTGTATAAGAGTTTATTGTACTTATTTTTACTTCCTTTCCCTTCATTGTGATTTTTTCTGGTTCATTTTTAATTTATGGCAACATTTTCATCCTCATTCTATAACTATCTGTCTCTCTTACCTCCTCTTTATTCCCTCTTCTCTACCAGGTAATCAACTGTTGTTCTTTAATATAATACAAACAAAACTTCTTTACTACTTAGTTTTAAAGTTTATAAACCCATATATTTTTTTCTACCCAGATTTTCAGTATCTTGAAGTATATGTCCAGTAGACATTTTTAACTATATATGTCAAAAAAAACCCAATTATCTTTCCACCTTTTTCCTTCCTACTTTCCACCTTTCCTGTTATTGTAGGGGGCAACACCATCCTTCCAATCACTCAGTCTCACAACCTTAGTGTCATCTTGAATTCCTCAATATCTCTCAATATCCAAGCTGTTGCCCAGGACAATTGATTTCACCTTTGTAACATCTCTGGACTTCACCCTGCTCTCTCCTCTGAGACTGATACCAAGTTAGTGCATACCTTCATCACCTCTTACTTGCAGTATTGCAATAGCTGCTGATGGGTCTGCCTGTTTCAAGTCTCTCCCCACTCCAGTCTTTCCTCTATTCATCCACTAAAGTGATTTTCATAAAAATCAGCTCTGATCCTATCATCTTTCTATTCAGTAAAATCTGATGGCTTCTTATTGCCTTCACGAACATACAAAATGCTCTGTTTTGGTATTCAAAGCTTTTCATAACCTTACCCCATTTTACTTTTCCAATCTTCATACACCTTACTTCCTTACACATACTCTTTAATCCCATGACAGTGGCCTCCTGGCTGTTTCAGGAACAAGACACTTCTCTCAGATCTAAGCACTCTCTCTGGTTGTCCCCCACGCCTAGAATTTTCTCCTCCTCAGTTCTGACTACTGACCTTCCTGAATTTTTAAAATCCTCACTTTAGTTCAACCTTCCACAGCCTTCCCTAAACCCTCTTAATTTCATTGCCATCCCTTTGTTAATGACTTCCTGTCTATGATGAATATAGCTTGTTTTGCATATATTAGTTTGCTCTCCACTAGATTCTAAGCTCCTGGAGGGCAAAGAATATCTTTTGCCTCTTTTAGTATCCATGGCACTTAGCGGAGTGCCTGGCATATAATAGACAATTAATAAATCTTGATTGATTTTATGCTTGTTTCAGTGTCCTTAGTTATTTTTCTTTGTCTTAAAATTATATTCTCAATTTATGAATCTTCTTCTATAATGTTAAACTCTGTTTTTAGAGATATAAAATTCTTAATGAAGACTTACATGGTCGAATTGAATTAATCACTCACTTTCATTATCTTAAAAATAATTTACTGTTACTAGCATATACTTTTGTTCAGTGATGGCAAACCTTTTAGAGATGGCAAGCCCAAACTGCACCCTCAAGCTACCTATAAGCCTGTGACCTCCTGGCATTACTCCAGACAGGGGACAGAGAAAGTGCTTCCATTGAGCTGCTAGGCAGAGGGTATGTAAAAAATGGCCTCTGATGCTGTGGAGAGGGGGCACAGAGCAGCCCCCTCTGCCATGTAGAGGCACATGTGCCATGGGTTTGCCAAAATGGTAGCTTAGTCTGTAACCCCCTCATTATTTAATATGTACAAATATATTTAAGTTCTACTAGTTATAGATATATGTAAATATATTTTTATATGTATAATTTGTTTTAAAGTGGCACTGGATCCTTGAGTTTGTTTACATTCTTTTCATTCTGATTACCTTCCTGAAGTTTCCACTCTCATGATACTCTACTGACTCTCAAATTCATTGAATTTACTTTTATTATCTCTTTTATTTTCTATCCTCTTTCTTAAACTAGATAAGAGTATGATATAGAATCTTCCCTGCATTTTCCAAACCTTTTCCATCTTTCAGTTTCTGTTTGGTACTATTGATTTATATTATTTAAAAAAAAATAAATGTTAATTTAATTTACCCACTTTTTTTACTCCTTCCTCTTTCTGTGACACACTAGTATCCAAGTACCTTGGACAAAAATGTGAGTTTGTCTTTCACTCTATGACTGTAAGTTTAGGTTTCTGCAAAATTAAAAGCCTTGCTCCCTTCTCTATACAATTTAACAACAGTTTCAGTTGCTTCTTTTTTTTTTCATTTCTTACTTACTTTTCATCTGGAAACCTTTCTTTAGATGAGCAATTTTCCTAGAAATATGAAAATATGAATGAGTCAGTGTGGTGCAGTTGAAAGAACTAGTATTCAGAATAAAAGAAACTTTTAGATCACTACAACCTCATTTTCAAAAGATTGGAAGTCATCAGAATAAACTGCTTTAAGAAAAATTTATTTCAATACAAAAACAAAACAAAACACATGCAGTGTAGTGATATGTGCCTAACCTTTTTTCTAACTAGGTGAACTATATTTTGTAAATCCACGAAGCAGACAATGAGTAATATATGGAGAACTGGCCTTTGAGTCAGAAGGACAGATACTTACAAATACTTCTGACAAATACTAACTGACTGATCTTGGACAGGTAGTTTAAGCTCAGTGGCCCCAGTCAACTTTCTAAGACACTTAAGCTACATAAGTAGTATTATTGCATTATTAGAAAGAATTTCTTCTCTGGAAGTGCCCAAATACCATTGAAATCATTGGTGTAGCCCCTTACTTTCCTCCTAGCCCCCATAAATGTTGACAATTATAAGATACTTGATTGGCAATCAGTAGATTTGGAGGAATGTTCTTAAACTGAAGCTGACTCAGAATGACAGAATTATATTTGTTTTCTTTTATTAATTTAAAATTCAACTGAAGTATTCTATATTTATCATGTAAATGGGAAAAGGGAGAGTTGAAAGAAAAGTTGTCTTACATCTCAAGTGCAAAACTAATTTCCAATAAAGTTCATAAGCATTTAAATAGCCTGATGGAAAATGTCCTGTAGTCTTACAGAAAGTGAAAATCACATTACTCAGAAGTACAAACTACATTAGATAAACATTAGTTCCAACTATGTCTGCCAGTTAATTTCTCAAGTCTACAATGTTTGTGACCTTTTGAAATTGTCCTTTGAACAGATATTTCAGACGAGGAAACCAACTGTTATCAATTCCGATAAAGAAAGAATAAGTATTTACATAGGCTACTCAACCTACATAGATACCAATGTACTTGGAAACAAATTAAAATCAATATAGTAAATGCCCAGTAGAGTTGTCAGTCAATTAATGTTCAGCTAAACCTATCAGATGTGTTAGCTTCACAGAGTTGTCCTGTATGTAAGAGTGTCCTCTAGGCACATCTGCAGTATATACTAAGTAAATTTAACTTAGTTTAGTTATCTCTTAAATGGAAGTAGATAATCTCCTAATGAATTTAAATGGGAATGTGTTATTATGATTATGGAAAACAGTTGTTATGGAAGACCACAGGCAGTTCTTCCAAAGTTTATCTGAAACAATGAATATGATGGGTTAAAATTATCCACATTTTTTATTACCTAAAAGAAACTGATTACCTGAAAAATAGAGTCTCTTTTCTAGAGGGAATTGCAGAGAAATGTGTCAAAACAGTCCTGGATCTTAAATGTGCTATTTAAGACAGTTGGACTATGTGACAAAACCCTTTTCAAGATTACCATTATAACATGATCATTGCTGGATTGAAGTGTGTAACAATTATATTTGACCAAGTGTATCTTTTTATTTTCAGGAGATTGCTAGTGAAGCATCTACCTGTAGTCCTATAGCTATGTAGGCCAAAGAATCAAAACCATATGTCTTGACAGCCTCCTGATCTTTTCTTTAGGACATGCGGTCAAAATTCCATTTCGGTCTTTTGTTACTTTTTATTTAAGCTTATCCTATGACTGACTCATTCAACACCACAGCTTTATTTTTATGAGCTAACAGGTGTTAGAACTTCTTTTTTCTCAATTAGCCAGATTTGGGTCAACGAATATTTATTGATGAGCTGTTAGGGCAGATTCTTTTAAAGGAATAGTAGCGCCTCTACTGTTCAATATAACTCAGGGCAGCTAAACATTTTCTGAAAGTGGTCAGAAAACATTTGTACATTTTCTCCTATTAGAGTTAGACAAAAGCTAACGGTTCTAAAAAGGAAAGATATTGATTCTTAAGCAAAATATTTATGCTTTTACTAACTTAAAAAACATTTTCCTCTAGAACCATTTAATTCACTAGGGAAAATGTGATTCAAAATGCATTGTATTCACTATTTTAGTTTAAAGGTGGAAAATTCTTTTGAGGTCCTCTAGTCCACCTCCTCCTTCTTCAGTTTGGGGAATTGAGATCCAGAGCATTTAAGAGGCTTGGCCAAGATTATATACTCCATGTAGTAAGAATCACTATTTCAATGCAGGTTATCTTGACTCTAAATTAAACATTTTTAAACTGCACCAATTATCCTCATATATTTATTTAACATACAACTTTTCAGGAATAAATTTTCCTGTGGTACTTGGTAAATGTCATTTCATCTTTTTCAGCCTCATATTCCTTTTCTTAAAAATGAAGGAGTTGACTTTAAATGATCTCTAAATCCTATGATACTATTTAAAAAAAACAAAACAAAACAAGTGAAATCTCTTCCTGTTCTTAATACTATGAATCTACTGTAAAAAGTAAGGTCAACATATATAGTAAAGTTATAGGCATAGTTACAAAGGAACTCAATAGAGAATACTATAGGAGTCCTTTACATTTTTTCCCCATCTAGCAGTTAGCAGTATTAGATAGCTCTGGTTGTACTAGGATGTTAGGCAGGGTCATATTCATAGAGATGATTAAAGAGGATGATCTACAAAGAAAGGTTAAAGGAATTGAAATTATTCACCCTGGAGAATTGAAGTCTGGGGGAAATACAGTAATCATTTTTATGTATGTGAAAAGCACTTACAGAAGATGGTGACCAGCTGTTTTCTGTTTTATTAAGTACAAAAGAGGAAATGGGACCAAATAACAGTCTGAGGGATTCAGGTTGCATGAAAGGGCATATTTTATGACCATTCAAAAATATATAATGTAATATTGCCAAAGGAATTTATGTACTTTCTTCAAGGAAAAATTTTAAAGCAGAAATAATACTCATTTTTTCGTTTTGATTTTAGTGTGGCCCATCCTGGTCTGTTTTAGGCTCATAGTGAAGTATTCACATATGGATGAATTAGGGAAAAGAGGTAGAATTGAATTGGGTAATTAGACATCTTTAAATGGAAGATGTTAGTTAAGACAAATCTTCAGAATTTAATTTATTCATGCTACACACTTTTCCTATTTTCAGAGTTAATCAAAGATTGCCTATCTTGTATCACTGAATATTCCTCATTATCTTTTTTTCAATTAATGTACTTCTGATTTTACCTCACTGTTGCACAAGATATATATTTACTAAAGGTATGCATGATGAGGTACTGTAGTTTATCAAATGAACAAAAATACGGCAGTGGCAGTTTTATTTTTATTCAGTGTTATCTAGTGTTGAGGTCCAATTTCTATTTGAAGTGAGTTGCTTTTGTGACTGAAGTTTAAAATAATTGCAGAGCCTACAAAAGCCTTCTCAGTTCTTACAGCTTTTTTGTGGGCAGAGTGTGGAAGCTAGCTTTCTCCTGGCTTAGAACTAAGTATGATCCCTCTAAACATACTATCCTATTCTTGCTTGCAAAATACTGTAGATCCAGATAAGTGGGGAGAAGTAGAAAGTAGAAATGAAAAGAATTGATCAATAGACTTAGGAATTTCATGGTAGAAGAGAGACAGGATTCCAAGACATTCATTGAGAATTTGGAGACTGAAATTGTGACTGCAGAGATGGCAGGTTTCAAAATTTTTGCTTGAGGTTCTGTAATTTAAATTTATACTATTGATAAAGATTTTTTCTTCTGGCTGCATTTGTTTATCTCTTTTTGTAAAGGAGGAATAATATCCATGGTCTCTGAAATAGTTTTGTTGAATATGAATTTTGAATATGAATGTTATGAAAATCACAGGATATAATTTTATATATTGTTGCTATAAGGTAGTTATGAGGAGGGAGGATGATCTAATGAAAAAATATTGCAAATAATTTCTCTTCCTCTTTTACTGGGAAGCAGACATTAAATAATTGAATGTTCACCTCCCATCTAATGCTTTTAATATCCTCACATGTCCTCTCCTTTTTTTCTCACCTCAGAAGAGGTTCCCCTCCTAAGGAAGGCTAAATTCTTAACGCAGCCCTTTTCTCCTCTCTCTCTCTCTCTCTCTCTCTCTCTCTCTCTCTCTCTCTCTCTCTCTCTCTCTCTCTCTCTCTCTCTCTCTCTCTCTGATGCATCTTAAATCTCTTTCTCTCTACCAGCTCCCTCACTTAATCCTATTAACTGAAAGTACTCAATCCTAAAGAAAACAGCAGAAGAACAAAACAATAGTCTTTACCACTTAGCCACTCAAGTCTTTACCTGCCTTCTAGCTCCCTTTCATAGAAAATATACTTAGAAACAGCACTCCATACTTTCAGCTTCTACTTTTCTATTGCAGGTTACTCCCCTACCCTTTCTAATCTGGCCCCTGAAACAGCTTTGTCCTAAATTACTAATGCACTCAGCACTAAATTCAATGTCCCCTCTATCATTCCTGATCTTTCACTTATCTTCAAATCTCTGCTGCCTTTCTAACTAAAAGCATGCCCATATATCTTCATCCTGAAAAAATCGTCACTTGATTCTCCATCTCTATTAGTTATCATTTCAAAACTTTCTTCTTTGAGAAGGCTATCTATATCCACAGTTTCTACTTCCTTCACTCTTCCTTTCCTATCTGGTTTAAGTATGTTTTCTGACTTCTGATTCTCAATTCTTCCAAGTTACCATATATCACTTAATTGTCAAATCTAATGGCTTTCCATCATAGAAGGAACAGAGGGAGCCTGAATGCAGAAAGAACCATACCATTCTTCACCTTATTTCCTCCTTGAATTTTTCTCTAGTATAAGCAATTTTTATTTTATTTCACAACATGAAAATATTTATTAGATGATAATATATGAACAACATATATCATATTACTTTCTTTCTTGAGGAAGGGGGGAAATGAGAGGGAGGGAGAGCACATAGATTGCAAAATGTCAAAATCGTATTAACATGTAATCTGGGAAAAAATAAGAATTTTTAAAAATCGAATGGCCTTTTCTCAATCCTCATCTTAGACTTCTCTGCAGCCCTAGGTGCTCTTTCCAGCCCTATTATCCTTGATACTGTTATCTCTTTAGGTTCTTTGGACACTAGTCTTTCCTGGTTTTTCCTATCTATTTGATCAATCCTTACCTAGAAGACTGAAGTTCAAATCTGGCTTCAGATACTTATTGGCTGTGTGACTCTGGGCAAGTCATTTAACTTCTTTTTTTTCTTTTTAAATATTTATTAATATTCATTTTTAACCTGTTTACATACTTTATGCCCCTACTTTCCCCTTCACCCCCCATTCTCCCCCCTCCCATGGCTGATGCACATTTCCACTGGTTGTAACATGTGTCCTTGTTCAGGGCCTATTTCCAAATTGTTGTTAGTTGCATTGGTGTGGTAGTTTCAAGTCCACATCCGCAATCATGTCCGCCTCAACCCCTGCATTCAAGCAATTGTTTATCTTCTGTGTTTCCTCTCCTGCAGATCTTCCTCTGAATGTGGGTAGCATCTTTACCATAAATCCCTCATAGCTGTCTTGTGTCATTGCATTGTTGCTGGTACAGAAGTCCATTACATTCGATTTTACCATAGTATATCAGTCTCTGTGTACAGTGTTCTTCTGGCTCTGCTCCTTTTGCTCTGCATCAGTTCCTGGAGGTCTTTCCAGTTCACATGGAACTCCTCCAGTTTATTATTCCTTTGAGCACAATAGTATTCCATCACCAGCATATACCACAGTTGTTCAGCCATTCCCCCAATTGAAGGACATACCCTCCCTTTCCAGTTCTTTGCCACTACAAAAAGCACAGCTATAAATATTTTCATACAAGTCTGTTTATCTATGATCTCTTTGGGGTACAAACCCAACAATGGTATGGCTGGATCAAAGGGCAGGCATTCTTTTATAGCCCTTTGAGCATAGTTCCAAATTGCCAGCCAGAATGGTTGGATCAGTTCACAGCTCCACCAGCAATGCATTAATGTCCCAATTTTGCCACATCCCCTCCAACATTCATTACTCTCCCCTTCTTTCATTTTAGCCAATCTGCTAGGTGTGAGGTGGTGATACCTCAAGTCATTTAACTTCTACTTAGTTTCCTTAACTGTGAATTTTCCCTTCTCTTCACTCAGAGAATTTGTTTGCAGTAGTCTCTATACCTGGAGTGGATTCTCTTGCCCTTGAAAGTTGATGAATTTTTCTATTTTTAACCCATACCAAATAATGTTGATAAATTACTATTTTATAGAATGATTTATGATTTAGTAACTTTAGTTCCTTTTCATTTCACTTTATTTGCCTTTCATTCATTCATTCCTTTTTTTAAAACTCTTACATTCTGCCATAGAATCAATACTATGTACTGGTTTCAAGGCAGAGGAGTGGTAAGGGCTAGGTAATGGGGGTTAAGTGGCTTGTCCAGGGTCACACAGCTAGGAAGTGTCTCAGACTAGATTTGAACCTAGGACCTCCCATCTCTAGGCCTGGCTCTCAAACACTGAGCTAGCCAGCTGCTCCCTCATTATTTATTTTAAGATTCTGGGTCTTTGGTTCCTCTAGATTAATTATTTCATTATTTTCCATCTAGTTCTATAAATTAATCTTTTGGTCGTTAAAGAAGCATGATACTAAATCTGTAATTCAGTTTAGATAATATTGCTATTTTTTAATGATGGTGACTACATGGCCCAACCATAAATTTGATATTTTAAATATTTCTAGAAGAATAATGTGTAGTCATATTCATTTAAATCCTGAGGATGAGGGTGGAGTTGAGAGTTGGGGCAGCTAGATAGCACAGTGGATAGAGTGTCTGGCTTGGAATCAGGAGGATCTAGGTTCAAATATGGCTTCAGAAACTTCCCAATTGTGTGACCCTGGGAAAATCTCTTAATCCCAAATTGCTTAGCCTTTACCACTCTACTGCCTTGGAATCAATACTTAGTTTCTGTAACAATTAAAATCATCTTGAGACTCTGATTTTGGGGTAAGGATTTAAGTTTGTTGATTGCATCAGGTTTATTAGTTTGGCCAGCATCATAACTGATAAAACAATATAGTATAGGTCTCCATGATTGACTCTCAAAAACTGGGGAACCCCTCAGCTGGGCTAGGTAGTCTAAATAATAGATTTTAGTAGTTCCTTGTTCAACCCCTCTCTTGACCATTCCAAGACATTTTTTATTGGTGATAGCCAGTTAAGAGATGATACATTAACTTATCTACCCTTCTCCCTACCTGCATCTTGGGAATGGAAAATCTGTCCCCTTCAATTATTAAACAAATTATGTTAAAAAGGAAAATATTCCTTTGCATTCTCAAGAATACAAAGAAAATGCAGAAAGTATCTGTCAGAGTATCTCTGACCCAGATCCTAGACGGAAGAACACACAGCAATTCCCTCTAATATGTAGCAATTAATATAGTATGTGTAAAATAAATTCTCACATATCAGTCCTAAGAAAATAAAGGTTTGAAATAAACAAATCCCCTAGTATGTTATGGTAGATTGATTGCTAGATATCTCATGTATTTTGTGGACTTTTTTTTTTTTTAATTTTAAACCCTTAACTTCTGTGTATTGACTTATAGGTAGAAGATTGGTAAGGGTAGGCAATGGGGGTCAAGTGACTTGCCCAGGGTCACACAGCTGGGAAGTGTCTGAGGCCAGATTTGAACCTAGGACCTCCTGTCTCTAGGCCTGGCTCTCAATCCACTGAGCTACCCAGCTGCCCCTATCTCATGTATTTTGGAGTAATTTTGTATATGCTTTCATAAAGAAAGATGACTATTTTTGTGGTATTATTTTGTATTTTGCTATTTTATTTTTACTAGTTGTTTTGATTAATTATTTTTGTTGTTAAAACACTTGGATTCTATAAGTACATCACTACATCTTCTATTATTAAGCTACAAACAGCCTCATAATTTTAAATATTATAAGAGGTATTTTTGCTTCCTTTTTCTCTACTTTTCCCCTCATTAAAAAAAATCTTATTGGCATACTAACATTTCTACCACTATATCAACTTATAGTGAAGACAAAAGAAATGCTTGTTCTATCATTGATTCAATTGTTAGTCAGTCAAAGGAATTTATTAAATGCTTACTGGCATCTACTGTTTTCCCATTACATATAATGCTATCTAGGTCTTGGTCTTAGAAAAATATCCTTTATTACATTAAGGAAAGGTCAACTTATTCCCATGTTGTTTAGTGTTTTAATGTATTTTGCCAAAGAGTTTTGCTGCATTTTTCAAATGACAATGTGATTTTATGGTTGTTTGTTAATATAGTGTATTATGTGTACAGTTTTCATAATGTCAGTCTCTGAACTGATGAAATAAATTTACCTTAGTCACAGTTAATATTATTTTTTGGAAAATATTTATTTAGCCTCTTTGCTAATTTTTGTTCAATGTTTTTGCAGTAATAATCATGAGTCCTGTTGGTCTGAGTCTTTATTCTCTTCTTTATCCCTTGGTTTGGACAAAAGGCCAACAGTTGTCCCAAAGAAGGAGCTTAACAATATTCCTTTTATTTATAGTTTTGCAAATAGCTTATGTAATATTAGCATCAAATTTTCTATGAACAAAATTCACATATAAATTAATATATGTGCAGTGTTTTCCCTTTGGAAGTTAGTTCAGTTATCGTCTTTTCAATTTGTTTTTGAAATTGAGTGGCTTGAATTCTCTACTTTTAGCTTCATAATGGTGAATAGTATAAAATTTGTAGTTTCTTTGATTTTATTTACATTTCTAATTTTGTTTAGCATATATTTGGTTTTAATATTTTCTAACAATTTCCATTTTTTAATCTTAATATGCTGTGAGTTGTTTTTATTATTTTGATAAATTGAAACTTTTAGTAGAAATCACAAAAACTTATTCAATAATGCAATAGATTTATGTTTACAATATATTAATATCTCTTTTTTATTTGTGTTGTTTATACTTATGAGTATTTATATTTTTAATTTGTTGATTTTTTCTACTTATTTTGTTGTATGTTCAGTTAATTAATTTTTTTCCTTTTCTTTTGATTAAAGTGCCTAGAAATATGGACTTTTTTAGTCAAAAGTTTTGATGTGGTCTCCTCATCATATGCTTTGCTAAGTGGTTCATTGTTTCTATCATTTCTTCTTTTGAAAAAAAATTTTGGTGATATTTAATTTAATCAGTTTACTAAGCTTCCTTTTGGAAGACAGAAAAAATATTTAAGTATCCTTGACAGATTACTATGATGGTCCCTCAAAAACAGAATGAGCCTGGAGAATACTATTTATTCTTTGACTCACTTTTCTGTAATATTATTTAGTTTCCATTTAAGTCTAAATCATTACTTCAAGTTCTTACATTTCATATATATTTTTTAATTTTTCTATTGGTTTTTAAGTTCTTTACCCATTAGCAACTGGTCTGTTTTTGTAAATATGTCTTCATAGCTGAGGAATATTTATAAACTTCATGTCTATCATCAATAAATACTAGGGGTCTATCATATCAAATATTCCTAACAATTTTTTCAGCTGCTTAAATTATTATATATCCATCTTTTTGTTTCCTTTTCAGCAAAATGGGCGCTCCCTAAATTATTTTGCTGCATAGTTCTCCATTTAGATTAATAAGGTTTTCCTTTAAAATAAAATATAAATCTCTTTCTAATGTATATTAATTTCTGAAATATTTTCATTTTCTCTATTTTACATGTTTACATATTTTCATTACTTTAAAGCAACTTATGTGAAATTAAAATATTAATGTTCTTTGCAAGAAGCTAGATTCAGTGTTTGACACTTTGGAATCAATGAACAAATGCTTATTGAATGAATCATCCAGAATTTTTATCTTCAGGATTTGATCCCACATGATTTCTTTGTTATAGTAGCATTCCTTTTTCTCTTATCTTTAGCCCCTTTGCTAGGAGTGTCATGTGAAAGTCTCCCTCCTTACTGTTGTTGCTGTTTAAAAAATTTCTCTCATCTGTAGTCACTCAGTTTTGGACTTGGGTTGGGATTTGAAGGTTGAACGCAGCCATGATAATTTCTCAGTCATTGACCTGGGGTAAAATAGCCAAGAAATCTGAATAATATTAGCATTTTGGCCAAGTCCTGCAAAAACCAGGCACTTTGGTGCCAGATCCAGGAGTCTTTCAACTGTTCCTCACTAATTCTTATGATTAAGTTAAAAAAATTAACTATACAAATACAAGGTGGAGGAGACTCATTTCAACATCAGAAAAAGACCTAGGGATTTTTCTGGACTGCAAGTTCAGTAAACAACATGACTCGTCAGCCAAAAATAGCTTATACAATTTAAAGCTGTATTAATAAAAGCATAGCCTTTAGAAGAAGAAAGGTTATAATTAATTTTATTTTGGTCTACACTGCTTAGACCATTTCTCGCATAATTACATTCTTTCTCTCGGGGAGCAATGGTTGGAAGTTAGTTAGGGGCAGTTTTTGGCTCCAAATAAGGAAAGACTTTCCAGCAATGAGAGCTATTCAAAAGTAGAACAGGCTGCTCCTATAAGATCATAAGTGTTGATTTTAGGATTATAGATTTTAGTTTTGAAGGGTTTCCTCCCCACCATTTGAGTTTTTTTAGTCGAAGCTGGCAGCCACATGCAGGGGCTATTGAAGAAGTCATATCAAGTTTAGATTGGACCAGATGGCCTTTGAGATCCTTTCCAACACTGGGACTCTATGAATATATGATCTTTCCCACTAAAAATATGATCTCTTTCCTTAAATCTAACAAAGTACTTGGTTTTGACCTCTTCCAGAGTTGAATTCTATTCTAACTTTTATTAAGCACTAATTATATGCCAGGCATTGTGTTAAGTACTGAAGATAGAAAAATGGTAAAAAATAGTCCTTAGCCTTAAGAAACTCACATTCTCATGAGGGAAATTTTGTGAAAACAACTATGAACATATGGAATGCCTATAAGGTAAATTGAAGAAAATCTCCAAGGGAAGGCATGTAGTCATGAGATGATATGCCCTGTAAAAGGAATGGCTAGAGGACCAGTTTTATTGGATCATAGAGAACTCTGTGAGTAAAATAGAAGAATGGGAAGGTATGAAGAAGCAAGATTATTAAGGGCTTTTGAAACCAAAATGAAGATTTTAAATTTGATCCTGGAGGTAACATATAGAACATAGAATATAGAACAAATTACATTTTCTAAGTCAGAGAGGGAAGATATCATGGTCTGATCTGTACTTTAGGAAGATTAGTGCAGCAGCTTAGTAGAGAATGGATTGGAATGGGGAGAGTATAGTCATGAGATGCTCAAGGTGTGCCTAGGATAGTGGTTATGTCAGAGGAAAGAAGTGAAATTTGGCAAAGGCAAAATGGAAAAACAAACAAACAAACAAACAAACAAAAACCCCAAACTTGCCAAGAACTGGATATATATAATGCCTGAGAAAGAGGAGATGCAAATAAAACCCAAGTTTTGAGCCTAGATGTTTGGGAGCATGGTGTTATCCTCAATAGAAATAGGAAAGATCAGGAGGAAGAAAGCTAATAGGATCAGCTTTGGATTCACTGAGTTTAACATGTCTATGAAACTTCCAGTTTAAGATTCTCATTAAACAAATGGAGATGCAAGACTGGAGGTCAAGAGTAGTTAGCAACAGATAAATAGATCTGATGTTCATTTGCATAGTTGATAATTTTCAGTAGAAATGATCAGATTGCCAGGTGAAATAATATAGAGGGAGAACAGAAATTTAGGGGGTATCCAGGGTTAGGAGGTCCAATTTGGATGAAGATCCAGCATAGGAGACTGAGAAATAGTCATAGATGTTGAAGGAAAATCAAGAAAGAGCAAAAACTCAAAAAGGAATGAATATCAATAAGAAGGTCATTTAAACTGTTAAAGACTTTCAAGAAATTAAGAACAATAAGGATAGAGGAAAGGTTATTGGAGCTTGCAATTAAGAGGTTATTGGTAACAGTAGTTTTAGTTGGTCGAATGATGTTGGAAGCCAGACTGAAGAGAATAAGAAGTGAGAATTGAAGTAAAGATACTATAGTTGACTTTTTAACAATTTAGCCATGAAAGGGAGGAAAAATATATGACAAAGTTAATGGAGATGGTAATGGAGTCAAGGTTTTTATAGGAAGGAAGACACATGGATTTATTTATAGGCAGTAGGGAAGTAAACAGTAGTTTGGGCAAGACTAAAGATTTGTGAGAGAGATAGAGATGAGATGAGAGCAGGTATAATCTACTAGAGAAGATATGATGGGGATTCACTGTATGAAAACTTCCTCTACAGATGAAGATGGAGAAACCAGGTAATTTATAACCTTAGAGAATTGCCAGGAGACACTGAGTAATTAACACCTTTCTATAGGAACAGAGCTTTGTGTTAGGGAGGAAAGACGTCGATCCAAGTTTTCCTGGGTAGATTTACCAGATTTATTTTACCTATGTTTTGGGGCAGCTCAATGGTGCCATGGATATAGTGTTGGGCTTGGATTCAAGAAGAACTAAATTCAGGACTTGCCACAGACACTATTTGAGTGATCTGGTGCAAGCCAATTAGCTTCTGTTTGATTTAGTTTTCTCAACTGTAAAATGGAAATAATAAACTCATAGTGTCATTTGCTGTAATGATTGAATGAAGTAATAAATGTAAAGTACTTAGCATAATATCCAGTACAGTAGGCACTATGTGAATACTAATTCCCTTTCCTAAATCCATGACCAACACTATTCACCATACTATACTGCCTCTTTACTCTGGCTTTTGTAAATGCTTAATCTTTGTTTCTTGAAATCAGTATTTTAAAGTCATTCTAAGTATGTCCTCTGAAAGACTTGTTCTGTGAATTTTGTGTTTATGTCAATATTTATTTGTTCAGTGAAAAGAAAGATAATGTTCTTTTCTGGTGTTCAAGACTAGCCAGTAAGGAATTTGCCCAGATCAGGTCTAGGGAAAATATATTATGTGTCTAGATGTACAGGTACCAGATAGATTGACTGGCTTCATTCCAAGGCTTTTAGTTATCTTTTATATTGAAAGACTGGATTGTAATAGTGGGATACACTGAGGTGTGTGGATGATACCTCAGACCCCTTTTAGTGCAGTAAAGCAGTCTGTGCCTTACTATACTGGGCCAGCTGCAAATAAGTCTTCCAAGCAGTTTTTGTAAAAAATACGAGGTTTATTAATAAATAAGAGATAGGGAGGGAGAATTTAGGGTTGAGGATGCCCTAATCACTAATTCTCTCTCTTCCCACTTCCATCTAAGTCCTCTGTGAGGAGGATGCTTCTGTTGCTTGAGGCTCCCTACAAAACCTTTCTGCTTCTAGCTAAAATCCCCAAAGCCTTCTCTATTCTTCCTGACACTATAAATCCTCCCTGGTTGGTTTATCAGGATGTTACAGGTTTCAGGATGAAAAGGATGAACTCTGGATGTTGGAGTTCAACCCAACTGACCTGGGTCTGGGGTTGACCCTCAGCCCTTACAGCAACAACTGACTCTGGACCACGATGTTTTGTGTCAGGGTTTGAGAGTCTGTAGGGTGTTCTTCAGGGTGATTTCTTCTGGTGAAGAAAGGTATTCCCAAAGAAATCAAAAGATTTCCCTTCTCTCACTCACAGACTGGTAGAAACAGGATCAGCAGAGATAACCTCTTTTTTCTCTTAGCTCTAAGACGGGAAGCACTCTGTTGGTGGTTGCTCCTTCAGAATCTCTCCTCCCATCATAAGGTCACTAGCTGTTTTTTTTTTTTTTTACTTAAAAGTCATAATACAAATTAATGTATGAGTTAAAATGCATTTATTAATTTTTTACTGTGTGTAAAGTGTTATATTAAGTGTTAGGCTTATAAATAGAATAATGAAGCAGTCTTTGCTTACAAGGATCTCACATTCTAAACAGAAGAGATAGCACACGGTGGAGTTTTCAACTGTAGGTCAAGTAGAAAAGGCCAGAGGGCAGCTGGGTAGCTCAGTGGATAGAAAGCCAGGCCTGGAGTCAGGAGGTCCTAGGTTCAAATTTGACCTCAGACACTTCCCAGCTGTGTGACCCTGGACAAGTCACTTGACCCCCATTGCCTATTCTTACCACTCTTCTGCCTTGGAGCCAATACACAGTATTGCTTCTAAGAGGGAAGGTAAGGGTTTAAAAAAAAGGCCAGTGGTCTTAGATACAGCATGTGGTCAGCTGTGAAGACATCATCTTTAGTGTCTATTATTAATAACCATTTGCTGGAGCCAAGGACCTGATTGATGAGAACTTTCTTTTGTACCTTCTCATTAGCTGTGCCTGTGGAGGTGGTAGGGGCCGCAGCACTTGCAAAACTCATCAGGTTGCATGTACACAGGGGTTGGTTCCCTAGATTATGACATGCAGAGGCTGGGCTAGAAGCAGGAGTAGTCTAGGTCTGGCACTCGTACTTACCTACCTAATAATGACAGTTGATCAAAAGGTGCATTTGGGGTGGCTGGGAGGGTGAGGCTCTTCTTTACAAAGCTTACTCCCTTGAGGAATGACTATACATGGAAATAGGACTGATAGTAGAAAGTTGGGATTTAGAGGCTTGGGGGTTCAGTGCTTCTCTCCCCAGGCCTTTTTGGTGCAGTGTTCCTCATCTATCTCCAAGTGGAGAAATGGTCATGTGTGAGCTGCTGATGTGGCAGAATTGGTTTGATCCAATTGGCGCATGCTCCCTTTTATCTCTCCCTTAGGGTACTTTGCTATTTCAGCAAGGCTGCTTGCTTGACTTCCTCATCACAGTTGGATGGCAGGGAGGCAGGTAAAGTCAGGGCTTCTCCATAGGGATTGATCCCTTAGCTAATCTGGAAGAAGAGCTGAGTAAGAGGGCAAAAAGCAGGAAAGAGAGGGGAATGAGCACTTATAGAGCACCTACTATATGCTAGAAACTGTGTTAAGTGCTTTATAAATATCTCATTTGATCCTCACAGTGCTCGAAGGTAAATAATATTGGTCTCCTTTTACGGTTGAAACCCGAGGAAAACAGACACCTGCCTGTGGTCATATTAGGTGTCTGTTGCCTTATTTGAACTGGAATCTGCTTTATTCCAGGGCCAGCATCTATCTACTGTACCACCTGATTGTTCAGTTAGGGAAGGGATGCCAGGTTGAAGGCACTGTTATTCCTGGACCATAATGAGGCATTTCCATTACTAAGGAGTTCCTCAAAATCAAAAATGCTGGAGGTCACGTTAGGTTAAGGAGAACTGGTCATTGTTGAAAGCAGTCACTGTGCTTGGTGTAATCAAGACCATACTGAATTTATCCTGTATGTTTGTCAGAGACCAAGTTTTCAATTTTCTTCATATGTAAAATGAGGACAGTACCAAGAGAGCAGCATGTTATAATGGTTAAAGAGCTTACTTTGGATTCACCAAGATCTGGGTTCAAGTCCTTCCTCTACACAATGATACATACTGGCTGTGCGACTTTGGATAAGTCACTGAAACTGTTAGTGCCTCCAGCAACTCTCTGAGACTAGATAGCTGCACAATAGGTGCTCATATGCATTGGCAAAGTTTCCTCACTGGGAGATTCCTGTTAATGATATGCCAAATCTGGCCCCAGTACAATAACAACATGTGCATTGCCTACCTTACAGGATAATTGTAATGGAAGTACTCTATGTTTAGTAAAACTCTTGTTTGCCCTTGGGATTTTGGGTTGTGAAAGTTTCTATGCATTCTTAGAGCCTAACGATAGATTGGAAATCAGCACATCTGGTTTAATATTTCACCTCTGCCATTATGACCTTGGTCAAGTCACGAGGACTTGTTTTTTTTTTTTTTTCATTTGAAAAATCAATGACTTCTGAGGTTCCTTCCAAGTTTAAATCTTTGAGTTTCTGTTTCTAGTGGCGGATGCTTCTCTGAGAGTAAATCATATCTGATAGACCTGACTAGGGGAATTATCCCTGAAATTCTAATAATAACTCTGCATTGTGAAGATTAACCATAAAAACCTACACCAATGAGGTAAACAAATCTCAAGTAGCCCTAATCATGATAATTCATGGGATCTTTGTTTTTAGAGAGATGAAGGATTCTCAGAGGCCATTTAGTTGTCTCATTTTATGAAAAGTAAAAGATACAGATCTGGGGAGGAAGGGAATAAGTGACTTGCTCAAGGTTACAAAGCAATATACCATGGTAGGTATGGAGCACCATTAAAATACTTATTTTATGTGCTTATTTAAATATGTATTTGATCAAATGCTTATTAAGGCCCAATATTTTAAAATATTGGCCTTAAATTGTATTCCTTAATTTTCAAATCACTCAGGCAATGCACTACTTTCTTACAGGAAGGTTTTGGAGGTGAGAAATTTTATAATGTTGGTTTGTGATGAAATATATTTGTTTTAAGACTTTATAAGTACATCATGTGATGACGCAGAAAGGTAAGATTGCATGAGTAAGTATAGATATAATAAGCAAATTTTCCCTGTTTACTTAAGGTATATTAAATATAATCACAGAACAGAAGGAACAGGGTCATCATATCATGTTATTTTTTTCTTTTTGTTTTTGCTCATCTTTCTGTGACTACATTCATTTGAAATGGTTCCCCATCTGTAATTATATTGTGTATATATATATATATGTATATATATATATATATACACAATATAATTATATTTGTAGTATAAGTATAGCAGTAGTTCTAATCCAAAGAATGCCAGTGCAAATTTTTATCCAAATGTTCACATTCAAGCATATTTTTATTAATACATTTATATACATATATGCATAATATGAGTAGGTCTGCCTATAGCAAATATTCATATTATAAATTTGCATACAAAAGTTATATTTCTGTGCCTAATTAGCCATTTAGAAACATTGACTAAGCAAGTATTCTACATAGTAAGGTTACTTACAAGAAGAAATGATTTCCCTTGACAATGATTTTTTTAAAACATGGAAACAATGCCTCTGTAGGAAGAATATGTTTTAAGAGCAATTCCCGAGTTTAAAAATAAAACAAAACACAAGTGGTTTAGGAGACAAGGCCTGTCTTTTGCATAGGAGGAGTAGGCAGTGTCCCATATGGTATGATTTCATGATTTCTGAAAGAAGAAGGATTCTGACAGAAAAAATATCACCACCAAACTCATTTGATAGAGTGTTTGAATTTCTTATATTTGTCCCCTCATTTGTATTATTGTGTTTAAGACCCCAAATTAGAAACAGATGTAAACAGAACACCTGGAGTAGAAGGTACTAGACCACTAACTTTGTGCTGGGTATTAGAAAAAGAGAATCCAGGTATAAAAAAAGGCTGAGAACAAGGCTTCTGAACAAATTGATTTAATATGACAGGAAGCAAATCACACAAGTTGATGGTCCGCAGGCATATCCAGCATAATTTGAGGACATGAGCATTGCATTTGATAGGTTTTTATAGAGTAAATTGGGGACGTCATAGCTTTTTTCTTTTTTCTTTTCTTTTCTTTTCTTTTCTTTTCTTTTCTT